>NC_083413.1:97887445-97947797 GCF_020745735.1 Hemiscyllium ocellatum | reverse complement strand
AGCTTAGTTGCATGCATGACTAAGTTAGTCATTATATCAGGATATGAGAAACCATTAGGAAATAACTGGTGAGCTGGTAGTTTGTGCAATGTTATACAACGATCAATGGTAACAATTTGGAGGCAATGATTTGATCAGCTCTCAAAGAGGAACTTGCCTATGTTCACTCCAAGTCCTTTTACCATTTGATACTGCAAAACCTCTCCTTATGAAAATTGTAGATTCCTTTTGAAGACCTCAGTTGAAGCTGCTGCCTCCACCACTAAACTATCAGGCAGAACATTCCAGTTTCCTGAACTATGCTGGTTTTAAAGAAAGGATTCCATGTAACCGTTGTTTTATTTTGCTGAGATTTTAAATCAGTGTCCTTTTCTTCTCAAGCCTTTTTAAATAGAATCCATACAGAATGGAGACAGGCCACTTGGCCCAACAAGTCCACACCAACCATCCAAACAGTAACCAATCCAAATGCATTCTCCTCCCCTTTTACGCTACTCTATTGAAGTCCCTCATGATTTTGAACACGTGTAAAATGTCTTCTTCATCTTCTGTTCTCCATAAAGAGCAGCCCGAGCTTCTCCAAACTATCCACATAGTTGTCCAGTTGCTCATCTCTGGTACTATTTTTGTGTACCTTTTGTGCACCTTCTCAAATCCCTTCCTGAAGCTTGCTGTATAAATACTAGACATAAGGGAAAGGCTGGACTGTTTATAACCATTTGTCATAATTTCCTTATTTTGCATGCAACAGTCCTATTTATAATGTTCAGAATCCTAATGATATCTTCAATTTGCGCTGCCAACTTCAGAATCTGTGTGCATACACACAATATGTATAAAATGCATTAAATATTAGACTGGGGTCATTTAAGAAAGCATCGATCATTGTATCAAAAGATTTTAGCTTGTGTATTAAATGAACAAGGAACAAACCAGAATAATTCTGAGTTGGAAGAGGGCTGATTTCAATGGGGCAAGAGGGCATTTGAGAAAGGGCATTAAAGCACAAATCTGGGCAATGTTCAGCTACAGCTGTACAGTACAGCTTAACATTTCCATAAGCAGGAAATGTTGGCAAAAATAATACTCTAATCCCCTGCATGATGTTGCAAAGGATACGTTTTATTTTTAACCCCAGTGAGAACCGTGCGAAATATAGACAGTTCAGAGGGGAAATAAAGAGTAAGGCAGCTAACTTTAAAAGGGAATCCAAAAGTCATCCTTAGTCATAAACCGTGAAAGGGTAGCAAAAGAATGAGTGGGGCCAATGATCATAAATGCCCTTTTTAAACTTCACAGGGGCAGGGGCCTTGCTGAAGTATTATGAAGAGGAAGTTGGTGTCCAGTTCATGTGAAAAAAATGTAGTTGAGACTTGGATGAGATGAAGTTTGACAGAATTTTAGAAAGGCTAAAATAAAACAAAATTGCAGATGCTGGAAATCTGAAACAATAATGAAATGCTGGAGAATCTCAACAGGTCTGGCAGCATCTGTGGCAGGAAAGCAGAGTTAATGTTTTGGAGTCCTGTGACCTATTGGGCTTCTCCAGCAATTTCTGCTTCAATTAGAAAGGCTGATTGTCAGTGAGTGTTGGCAACTGATAACAACTGAATTGGAGACACCTAAGGATACAGAGAAAAGTAACATTGAAGCTGCAGTGGTAATATCCACAACAATCTAATCCTGTTCAAATAGAGGCATGGAATCAGAGACAGGAGAATCGCAACATTTAAAATACTTTTATTCAAAATTATCTAGATAAATCCCACAACCAGATTCATCTTAGTGGTGGGAAAGCTTCTAATGAACTGTAATCTCAGCCTCAAGCAACAATACTGGGCGATCAAATGGACTAACTTTATATGCTGACTAAAAACTCGAATGTGTAACCTATTTACCTAAATCATCTGATGAAGGCTTATAATTCTGTATCTTCAGTTTTCTTGGGTATTGAAGCCGGTTTAGAAACGTGGAAAATTGGAGCAGGAGGAGGCCATGCAATCCTTCGAGCCTGCTCTGCCATTCATCACCATCATGGCTGATTGGAGTCTGACCTGGTTTCTTTAAATGAGCTGATCAAGGCTTGAAATGCAGCATTGTGAGACTGCTGGGTTTTTTTTAATGTCTGACAATAAATTATAGACCCAGACACCATTTTAGTTTGCTTTTCATTTTTTCTTTATTGAGCAATTGCACTTTAACAGACCGAACATTCAAAAAAAATGATAATCTCAATTCGGCAGAAATGAAAGCAGTGACGAAAAAGTAAGTTTGATTTGTCATGTGGCTAAATTGTATTTTTAATGTGGAATCGAACAACATGAGAGAAATTGCTGGAGATTCAGAATGTCCTGTAAAATAATGTAGAGACTTTCTCATGAAGACATGCCCCGAAAACCAGTCTACAATGTTTGTCCTTAAATTTCCCCAAAAAACTTTAATGGATTATGATCAATATGTATGGTTGTCTCAGATACATTACTGGCAAATGTTGTAACGCCAATACCAAACTCAAGGTCTCTTTCTCTACTGTCAAATATTCCTGTTGATGAATGTTTAGCTTCCTGAGAAAAAATTGATAAGTCTTTTTATCTTCTTGTTGTTTTCTTGTAAGAGTACAGCACCGACACTTTGATCACTTACATCGATAACTACCTTGAATAGCTTTGGGTTATTAATATTGGGGCAGTAACTAACACAACTTTCAGGCTGACAAATGCCTTCTGACAGTTTTCCATCCATTGAAACTTTTTGTATTTCTACAATAATTCAGTGAGTGAAGCAGCCACACTTTTAAGATTCCGTACAACTTTCTGATAAAACCCACTCGTAGTACTACCAAATGCAGAACAACCCCTGTTATCCGAATGTCAATTATCCAAATTTCAGATTATCCAAACAAGATCTCAAGGTCCTTTGTTTGCAATCAGATCAGTTATCTGAGCAATGCATTATCTGAACAATCAGTTATCCGAACAATTAGTTATCCCCACCCATCTCATTTGGATAATCAAGATTGTTTTGTAGTCGTACTGCTGTTTTGGTGGATGGGGCCATCTGGCCATGTTCAATAACATGGCCCAGGAGAGTGATTTGTGTTTCCTTGAATTCGCTGTCAGCCAGGTTTATCACCAAGCCTGCCTCCCAAAGTCGAATGAATAACTTTGAGAAATTCTGCAAATTTTTCTTCCATGTGTGACTAAAAATCAGGTCATCAATGTGTACCACGCAATTGGGTAATGAAGAAATTACTTCATTGGTTAGTCTTTGAAATGTAGCTGGCATATTCTTTATACCACATGACATGGGCGGCACGGTGGCACAGTGGTTAGCACTGCTGCCTCACAGCGCCAGAGACCTGGGTTCAATTTCCAACTCAGGTGACTGGCTGTGTGGAGTTTGCACGTTCTACCCGTGTCTGCGTGGGTTTCCTCCGGTGCTCCGGCTTCCTCCCACAGTCCAAAGATGTGCAGGTCAGGTGAATTGGCCATGCTAAATTGCTGGTAGTGTTAGGTTAGGGTATGGGTGGGTTGTGCTTCGGCGGGTCGGTGTGGACTTGCTGGGCCGAAGGGTCTGTTTCCACACTGTAAGTAATCTAATCTAATCTATGTCTGTAAACTGGTACAGCGCATTTTGGTGTCACGAAGGCTGAAATTGTCTTCACCTTTTTGAATAAAAGTAGCTGCCAGCATCCTTTGAGTAAGTCGTATTGAGAAATATAAGTTGCTTGTCCCATCTTCTCAATATGATCTTCCAAACTTGATTTAGGACATGTATCAGATTTAGTAACTGCATGGATTTTGCATAGGTCCACATATAATCATTGGATATTACCTGGCTGTGGTACCACTGATGTAGGTGAGCTCTATTCATACGACTGATTTTGATTATATTGTCTTTCAGCATGTGTTCAGTCTCTTTCTGAATCTGTGCTAACCTCCAAAGGTTAAGTCTGTAGGATGTTGTTTGATTAGAACAGCATTTCCTCAATCAATATTATGTGTAGTTAGGTTAGTAATTCCCAGGTTATTTCCACATATCTCCCCATGTGATTATACTGAGTCTTTCAAGTCACTTCGATTTTCAACTGGCTGGTAACTCAGTGGTTTATCCCAATTTTCCAGAACTTCCTCATTGATCAATGTAATTTGAGGAGACCAATTCACAATCATCTGAAATTGTTTCGTCACTCTGTGTTGTAAACAGTAACACATTCTCTTTTTTTTTCCCTATCAAAATAGCTTTTGAACACAACACATCTCTTCAAGCCACAGAATGGTCACAAAAATGGGTGGAACAGTGAGCCATTCAGCCCCTTAAGCATGCGCTGCTGTTCAAAATGACAATGGCTGATTGTCCAACTCAGCACCCTGTTCCACCATTCTTTCTGTAAGCTTTGATCCCTTTAGTCCGAAAAAGAAACTATTACATTTTGGGCTCAATCAATTTCTATGACAGTGAATTCCAAAGAGTCACCACTGTCAGGGTGAAGAAAGGTTTCCTCATCTCAGTCCAACATGCCCGAGCCAGTATCCGTAGACCGTGAGCCCTGGTTCTGGGCTCCCCAGCCGTGGAGAACATCCTTCCTGGTTATCTAATTCTGGACACAAACACTGACTTGTGCTGCATCTTGTGATCTTAGCCTGGGTCATAATGGGGAGGGTTATTCTCAGTATTGCCACACTTTGACAGTGCAAGTTAACCTCTTGCTGACAGCAGGCTGGAAGCATGGCAGCCATTTGTTGCTAAGGAAGAGATAGGACGGAGTGCTCACTGCCCATATTCAAAAGGGAAGAATGACCCATTGAGGAGAGATATTAGAGGACTTTTTGTAGCTGTAACGGTGGACACTGATAGAAATTACTGACTCCCGTATAACACACAGGGAATCAGCAAAGGTGACTCAAAGTGCTGATTCCTAATTAGCACTTTCCAAATGACAACAGCCCATTGGTTGAAGAGGCTTTCCTTTTTTAACATTAAAATGTTCAGCGATGTATGACACGCCTCTGGAATAGGTAGGACAGGAATTTAAACCTACTAAGTCTAATCTAGGAACTTAAGCCTACTGATCTAGGGCTAGGGAGACTATCATTCTCCCCTTTGAGGACTGTTTTGTATCTCATACAGAATCAATGCAATTTCCCTGAATTGCTTCATTAATCCCTGGGGATGTAAATAATAAGCCGCCTGTCAGAGTATTGGGTGTTGCTCAGGTGTCACTGACTATTGTGCTGATCTTTGAGTCGGAGGGTTCAAGATCTACCATCGGGTTTAGAATAGACTAATTGATGCTGCCACAGCAGTGCAGTGCTGAGATAATCCTATACATCAGATGTATATGAGGCATTAAACCAAAGCCACTCTGCCCTCTAAAGGGACCCTTATTATTTTGAATGAAAGTGAGGAGATTATATCCCGGCCAATACTTATCGCTCAATCCCGATGAGCAGATGATCTGGTCATCATCTCCTTCCTGCTTTTCTCATGGGACACAAATTAGATATCACATTTCTGACATGTGACTCCATGATCAAAAGTACTTCAGTTGTTGTATAGAACATCTCTGATTGAAAATTAGCTTTGTCAGAACCTGCATGTATTATTACTCAACTTGGTTGTTCATGTTTCACTCTCTGCTGTAAGAAAACACTCCTTCCCAACTTCCATCAAATGAGAAGAGACAAAGCTCAGTGCTGTAATATTTCACTTTGTACTAACATCTGGATCAAACTAATATACCATTCAATGCAAATATAAAATAAATTGAACCAGTTTTAAATGATTAAAACAAATTATATTTTCCACCAAAGGAGTGTATTGAAATATTTCAATCGTTCTCATTGTGTCAAGTACCAGCAAACGGTGGAGTCTGTTCCAATGTATTTTATCTTGTCTAAAGGATAGGCTGAGGAAAAGAACAGTGCATGAGGAGAGCAGTACAGTGTGGATCAGTGATTAACAGCAGGAGAATTATTCTCCAGATTAGAATAGATATGTAGTAGAATATACTAAAATGATAGAATAAGAGAAGCTAAAGTGGGATATTGTCAGCTGAATGTTTTATAAGCTTATTAAAATCGGGTCAGTCAGGATCTTATTGAATAGTGGACCAGGCTCGAAGGGCCAAGTGACCTATTCCCATTTATTGTTCATACCGCGAAACAATTTTGCGAGTTACTCGAGCGAAGGTATTAAACACACATTTTAAACTGTTACATGGGCACATGCTGATATTTCCGTCTATGATTCCATGGGTTTGATAGCATGTAGTTGACAGTGGCCCCAGGGGTTCTGCACTTGTTTCAGAGATCTGGAAAGAGATGTTTAGGATACTCTGAGATTGCATTAAGATGTTACATAAATGCACAACTTTTCTACTTGCCTTCCTGCTGGGGTAGAGGGGGTTTTGCTCTTCATCAAACCTGTGCATCATTTGACTTCAATTTGCTTTCCTTTGTTGCATTATTGTATGGAGTTTATTCTCTTTAGTCAATAGCCTGGATTTTGCCCAAAGTTTAAGAGGTTTTTACTCACATTGGTGAGTTTCTGTATCCCATGAAGTAAATTCATTGCAGTCAGTAATGAGAAATAAAGCAGATCAAATATAACGTTGTTAATTGTTAATAGGTCAATTAATAGGGATAACTAAAAGCTGTTCTATGAGCCTCAGGATTTAAAAGCCTTTTCAGTGGAGCCACTGCTGATTTACCCAACGGGCTATCCTGGTGAACTCACTGATACGGAACCCTCTATAATCTGGGACAATGATGAAATACAAACTGACTGGAACCGCAACTTAGCAGAAAAACTAGGGAACAGAGAGAGATTGGGGCCGAAGCTCAGAACACAGAGGCACTGCAAACCCATGCACCCACTGACACAGCTTCTCAAGATGGGTTATGATGTGGTTCTGCACTATTCAGTTCTGATCTATGATTGGAACCAATGCTTCTCTGATAAACCGATGTGGTTTATGGATAAAAATAATGTCTGCTAAAAGGCAACTACAAAGCTCTCTTGCGATAATGTGACACAGAATCAAGTGAAATGTGGAGTATCTCCTTTTGGGGCTTCTTGCATCCTTTCAAGTGGCAGCTGAATTTGGTGATCAGGTATCAGTTACTATCGAATTGGATGAAATCTTGTTAGTGGTTCATTTATTTACATTTCCCTATCTCTGAGGTTTGCCCCATTTCTTTATTAAAGAGCCAATGTGTGTGAGATCTCTTTAGTGCTGTCCATAGGATAGCTGTACTCCTGCCACTGTGCAACTGCATATTGATATCTGCCTTTAAAAACAATCTGAATCTATGGTCACATACTGGTGCAGGAACTGAGTGGGGCCCAGAACAGAATGAGCAACTCTTCAACTGCTGCAAACCAATGTGGGCAGATTTTCCAACTGTCATTATCACAAGGGTGTTTTTGGTGCCATATTCACTATTCAGAATAACAATTAATTTTCCTGTTCGTGCAGCATTTCTCTCTATTACTTTACATAACAGTATGCTGTGTGTATGTGCATGTAGTTTGTTTCTATTTATTCCTGTTCCTCAATGGCTTTGAAATTGTTGCTGTATAGGATCAAAGGTAAAGTAATGTCTCCACAAGGACATTGTTGCTGGTTTCCCTCTGAGGCCAGTGCAGAACTTTACCAGTTCATTGTCGGCCTGATACATTGTAGTGATGTTTCCCCTCTGCCAGCTGGGGCAGCATGGACATTTGAGTATTGATGGAAATAAAGTGTTTTTTTATTTAAGTCTTTAGTATTGTACTTATCAGGACACTCTCAAGAATACCAATGGGAAGGGAGAAAGCATTTAATCTGTCTGGGTAATGAGTGCTGATTGGTAAAGGCATGGAGAATGGACCAGGTGATGATTGGCAGTTAACAGCCAATGCTTGTTGTGATTCGACTAAATTGGTGATGGCCATTCTCGGACTCATTTGGCAGGGCAATACCTTGACCACTCAGGCAACCTGCCAATTGTAAACTTAACAAAGTTTAGCTGTTAACTGTCTGTCACCATCTGACCAGTCCATTTCCATTGGGGACATCTTGATCAATTATTGTGCACTTTCCAAAGCATCAGAATTCTTTTCTTGTTCAGTGTAAAATGTTGTTTCCCTTAATATCAAAATCTTTGCAGCTATCCTGGTGTATGCAAGACAAAAAAAAAGCATGTCCTATTTTATAGCAATATCCAATTACTATATTTGCAAATAACCGTTTGAATATGGGAACCTTTTGTTGATGGAGCATCCAACATCCAGCTGATATAATTAAAATGGAATCTAGTTTTCGAATGTGAAATGATTAAACCCCCTGACAAGCCCACTTTGTACATGCAGATCCTTTTTGAATATTGTATCAGTCTGGCTGTTGAAAGACAGCTTTGGAAAGTTGTTTATTTCTGTCAACTTCTATTTAATGAATTGCTGAAACGGTGGATAATGCATTCTATTGCATTTACAAAACTGAGATATCTTGTGAAATCATGAGGTGTGCACAGTGCAAATAAACATCCCATTTAATGCTGGCCTGGACAAGACTGGTCAACTTAAACTTGTGCTTATAGAGAAAGGACTGAGATCTTAACTGGCTCTTTATCATCGAATGTATTGAGTTTAAACTTATGTCTATCTCTAAATTCTTCAAGGCCTTGTTTCACGCTGTCTCTTGTACCCCTTATATACACACTCTGTTCTTTGGGTCTCTGATTGCTTTTGTCCATGAGTATGGTCAAGTCCCCTGAATTAGCTGTACTTTACTGATAAACTTCCTTACATGCCCTCTGGTACTCATTCTCACTTTGAAAGCTTGCTTAAAAGCCAGCTTCATGTCATTGGTCCTAACTCTTCGATACATGCCAACAACCTTCTCCTGTTTGGCGTTCGGTGCATCCTTTTCCAGGTTGGAAGGTCAAACTCGAATGCTGAATATAGGGTTAAAGGCAGGATTCTTGGCAGTGTGGAGGAACAGAGGGATCTGGGTGTGCAAGTACATAGATCCCTCAAAGTTGCCACCCAAGTGGATAGGGTTGTTAAGAAAGCATATGGTGTTTAGGCTTTCATTTACAGGGGAATCGAGTTTGAGAGCAGCGAGGTTTTGCTACAGCTCTACAAGTCCCTGGTGAGACCACACCTGGAAAATTGTGTCCAGTTCTGGTCACCCTGCTATAAGAAATAGATAGAGGCTTTGGAGAGGGTGCAAAGAAGGTTTGCCAGGATGCTGCCTGAACTGGAGGGCTTGCCTTATGAAGAAAGGTTGAATAAGCTCAGACTTTTCTCTCTGGAGAAGGAAGAAGAGAGGAGACCTGATTGAGGTATACAAAATAATGAGAGGAATAGATAAAGTCAATAGCTAGAGAATTTTCCCCAGGGCAGGATTGACTGGTACGAGGGGGTCATAGTTTTAAGATATTAGGAGAAAGGTATAGAGGAGATATTAGAGTAGGTTCTTTATGCAGAGTGTTGTGAATGCATGGAATACATTGCCAGCGGTGGTGGTGGAAGCAGAGTCATTAGGGACATTTAAGTGACTGCTGGACATGCACATGTTTAGCAGTGAGTTGAGGGGTGTGTAGGTTGTTATATTTTACATTAGGATTAGACCTCGGCACACTGTCATGGGCCAAAGGGCCTGTTCTGTGTTGTATTTTTCTATGTTCTATGTTAAAGCATCTCATAAATGTGAGTATTAATATCCACTTTGGCAGATTTAATTGATTCTCATTGGAATGTATCTGCCAAACCTTTAGCAAAACTGAATCAGCAAACAGCTTCAGACTGTGCACACGTACATCACAAAACATTGCTGCTCCTCATTCACTTTTCAAATGCACTGCTCCATTCCAAATAGCGGACCACCCGTTCCCATTCATAGACATGTGTTTCTGACAGATGGAAGTGGTTGTTTCTGTACTTCTGCCATTTTTATTGAACTCATCTCAAGTTACACTTTAGAGTTTGACGGTCAGGCCAAGACTGTTTGTGTTAAGCTTTGTCAATTTTGACCAGGTTGCCAGCTCTTCATGTTCTTGAATATTGGAATGGGACTGGGCTCTATCAGCCCTCTAGGGACAGGCTGCAAGGTCATTAGGTGGATAATAGGGTGGAAGGTGAGAAGGGAAGGAAGGAGTTTCCACCTCCCTAGTATGTTATTGATCCCAAATTCGGGAAAGGATGACCACTCACGTGGTCAATGTAGAGTGTGTTCCCGCCAATGCTGGCAGTTTATTAGCAGTAAGGTCCTCCATTGTGTGGGAGACCTCCCCCTGCATCCTAGTGACACACCTGGAGGGTGTCCCTCCTAATGAAGTACCTTGTGGCTCACAACAGGGTATCCCATCTGCATACTGGAACAGTCCCCTGTCCATGGTGGTGATCATTACAGGAACTGGAAATCAGAGTAAGTGAGTGAAAGAAGCCGTGAGGGCTAGAGTGTTCACAACATTCCCAGGACCAGGTTGGCAGCTCCTACTGAGGCCATTAATAAGTCATTAAGATCCCCCAATTGGTGCAAGGACGATGGGTTACTCCTACTCCTAGTAAGAGGAATGTGATTACTGCTGTTTCAGTGCTATCAAGCAAATCGTGAAGTGTGGCCATGTGATAAAATCATTTACATTCAATGCTGGATACTTGAGACTTTTTGTGAGAAACTTTATAACTCTTCTAAATGTTCATAATGCACTTTTTGTTTCATGCAATGGTGATTTTCTACGTAGGATTACAGAGGAAAAACAGACCATTTGGCACAATCAGTTCATGCCAGTGCTTATGTTCCACTCAAGGTGTTTCACATCTTTCCTCATCTAAATCGCCCGTTGTAATTCTCTATTCCCATCCCTTCCAAGTGCTCGCCTAGTTTCCTTGAAATACATCTAAACTATTGATTTCAACTATTCCGTCTGGTCACATATTCCCCATTCTCATCATTCTTTCAGTGAAGAGGTTTCCTCTGAATTCCCTTTTGGACTTCTTGAGGTACCGTCTTATATTGACAGCCTCGAGTTATATTCTATCCCACAGTGAAATGTTTTCTTTGTACCTTCTCTTTTCAAAACTTTTCTTAATTTTCGAACTGTCAGCCTTCTTTTCAAGAGAGAAGTGAACAGCACAACAATTCTTCCTGGATATACACAGCCAGAAACTTGTGGAGCATTCTCATAAATCATCTCTTCACTCTGTCTCATACATTCTATAATATGTCAACTCGAACTGCAAACAATACTCTTAATTATCGTCAACCAAATTTTTATAGTGACCCTACTTTCGAATCTATCCCTTTAGAGATAAAACTTAGTACTTTGTTTACATTTTTATGGCCTTTGGAACCTGTGGTGAAATTGTTAGTGACTGATGTAATTGTCTGAAATCCCTTTGTTTGTCTCCCTCACTTAGACGTGCATCTTTGAATAAGTGACCTGCACATTATTCCAAGGCCCCAAGGGATCCTTCCATATCCGCCACAAATTCACCTGCACCTCCACACACATCATCTATTGCATCCGCTGCACCCGATGTGGCCTCCTCCATATTGGGGAGACGGGCCACCTACTTGAGAAACGTTTCAGAGAACACCTCAGGGACGCCCGGACCAACCAACCCAACCACCCCGTGGCTCAACACTTTAACTCCCCCTCCCACTCCACCAAGGACATGCAGGTCCTTGGATTCCTCCATCGCCAGACCATAACAACACGACGATTGGAGGAAGAGCACCTCATTTTCCGCCTGGGAACCCTCCAACCACAAGGGATGAACTCAGATTTCTCCAGTTTCCTCATTTCCCCTCCCCCCACCTTGTCTCAGTCGAATCCCTCGAACTCAGCACCGCCCTCCTAACCTGCAATCTTCTTCCTAACCTCTCCGCCCCCACCCCACTCCGGCTTATCACCCTCATCTTGACCTCCTTCCACCTATCACATCTCCATCACCCCTCCCCCAAGTCCCTCCTCCCTACCTTTTATCTTAGCCTGCTGGACACACTTTCCTCATTCCTGATGAAGGGCTTATGCCTGAAACGTCGAATTTCCTGTTCCTTGGATGCTGCCTGACCTGCTGCGCTTTTCCAGCAACACATTTTCAGCTCTGATCTCCAGCATCTGCAGACCTCACTTTCTCCTTGCACATTATTCCTACCAAGATGTAATACCTTACCTTTATCTGTGTGGATCTTCATTTGCTAATTATTTGAACATACCGTAAATTAATTAATGATCTCTTGCAACCGCTTGTAGTCCTCAGAACTGGCTATATTTCAACATTCCTTTCCAATTTCATGTCATTAAATTGCTATTTTTTTTGTCGTAATTAGATGCAATATTTAATTTGCAGTTTTACTTTATTTTGTTTTGAATTTTTAGAGAAGTGCAGTAATCCACACATTAACTACAACAACTAAATGTAGAATGACAGATAGATGAAAATTATTACAAACACAGGACTAATTAATAGACTCTATTAACTTCACGGTCAAAACAGGGAATTATTTTTTACACGAATGATATGGTGAGATGATCCGTAGTACAATAACATTTTGTCCATTTTTTTGTTGTAGTTTATTTTCCAGGTCTTTCCATACACACCATAAATTGAAAAGGCACCCGTCCTCCATTTTAAACTAAATGATAATTAAAAAAACAACATTTATATTAAATGCAACATGATTTATGAAGCCAATCCTCTAGGCTTATACATATTCACAGCCATGTAGAGTTATATAGGGAGAGGCTGAATAGGCTGGGGTTGATTTCTCTGGAGCGTTGGAGGCTGAGGGGTGACTTTATAAAGGCTTATAAAATCATCAGAGGCATGGATACAGTGAATAGGCAAGGTTTTTTTCCCTGAGATGGGTGGAGTCTCATCTAAACCTACACTCGTGAGTATAGGTTTAGAGTGAGAGGGGAAAAAGTTGAAAGTACCTAAGGAGTAACTTTTTCATGCAGAGGATGGTGTGTATGGAACGAACTGCCAGAGGAAGTGGTGGAGGCTGGTGCAATTTCAACATTTAAAAGGCATCTGAGTGTGTATAAGAATAGGAAGGGTTTAGAAGAGGGATATGGGCCAAGTACTGGCAAATGGGACTAGATTAGTTTAGGATAGCTGGTCAGCATGGGCAAGTGAGACTGAAAGATCTGTTTCCAAGTTGTACATCTCTATTGATAAGTTGGAAATAGATATAGTGACCATATAGAAAATGGAGCTTAGAATGTTAACTAAAATGGCTGAAGCACATTGGCTATATTGCCCAGCATCCTGAGCGAACAAATTGCTAATACAGCAACTTGCACAGGCTGGGTAAACATGTCCAATCCCACAGATCTGAGAATGACATAGTACCAGCACTAGGTCAAAGGGCAGCCATCAGAGGAGTACTGGTGCCTTACGGTCTAGCTGTAACACATTAATGAGGTTTGAATGTTTACATTTAAAGAGCATCTCTGAGATTTGACTGTTGCTTTGAAGAGTTAGAAAAATAATGGGAGTCAATGTCTGACTTTAAAGATAGTGTTAATATCTTAACCAGATGGGTGCTGGTGTCTGTGTGTTAGATTTAGAGCATGTTTTGATGTGTAAGCTTACAATTAAGTATACTTTGATTAATATACTTTGCGATAGCTTAATGACACGGGACTCTGTATTGCGTGAGAAGTTATGTATAAATGTTACAACTTTCCCTATCAACGGTGAGAGAATCCACTCTTTATTACCCAGTGTGGTCTAAGTGGCTTTTCTCTCCCAAGCCTTGTTAGTATATTCATATACTGATAGTCTTGAATAAAAACAGTACTGTTGAAGTGCATTAATTAAGTGGTGGTTCTCTGTTCTTGGACAGGCGTTCACAGAAAGCCAGGTAACGTGGCTGAGCTTTCACATTTTGGTGGCAGCGGTGGGATCCCAACGGAAGGCGGCTCCTGGTGACGGTTGAACAGGACACGGTCTTGCTGTGGCAAGGTGGACATGGGCCCAACTACGACGTGAGTATACCGTTTGGGACTCGCGACTAGTGTCTCCTCAAGTCAGGGGCGGACCTGGATCCAACTCACCGCAGCAGGAGCTGCTACCGGACGGGATCGAGAACGAACCAGTGAACAGCTTTTTAAAGGGACCACCACAAAAGCACTGGGAGTGCTATAGAAGGTAGGAATAAAAAGGTGCTGGGAGCGCGGTAAGAAGTAAGAATAGTTAGATACGTACGTATGTGTGAGTGGGTTTAAAGTCCCTTGAGCAGGATCTCATAAAAGCACCGCTCACAAGTAGTTGTTTAGATACGTACGGGTTTAAAGTCCCATGGGGTTAGAGTCCTCATAAAAGCACCGAGGTACGTATGTGTGAGAGGGTTTAAAGTCCCTTGAGCAGGATCTAATAAACGCAACACTCACAAAAGGTTAGGGAAAGTTTAGGGAATATTATGGGACAGTTTATGGATAAATGTGAGGATTCGGGATCATTAATTGTAACAGTCTGCGCAGAAGATCCTGAGGATGCACAGTCACTCAGGAAATTGTCAGGATGGCTAACAGAAAAATTGGGACCTGATGAATGGCCTGCAGGGGGTACGTGGAAATTGGAGATTGTAAAAAGAGCTACGGAGTTAGTATGGAAAGAGGGAACAGGGGGAAAGAAGGGTAAGAAAATTATGGCTAAACTAAGAGATGCATGCTTTAGAAAGAAAGAGGAAGCTAAACAACAACACGAGCAGAAGGTTTACAACAGTTGGTTACATAATGCTACAAAAAGGGGGTTAAGTGTCACTAAGGATGGGCTTCCTTTGACCCTCCATGAGCTCAAGGTTGCATGTGCAAATTTTGATGAAAATATTAATAAGAACAAACGGTTGGCCAACCAAGCGGTGGAGACGGCATTGTCAGACCTGAGGCTGGGTGCAGGATGGGAGGATAAGGGAATTAGTTCTACGAATGTGGAATCTCCTCCCCAACCCCCTCCATCGGGTACAGCACCCCAGGAGGCACGTAGTGAAAGGAGTTTTACCCCAAGCACAGGTAAAAAAGGATATCGGCCTCCACCACAGTGTGAACCCGAACAGCAATTGCCCTACCCTTGGACAGAGGAGGCTGACGATGACAGTTCAGAGATAGAGGAACCCTCAGGTCACATGTTCCCTATGCGTACTGTTCCTAACCCTCAAGCGGGACGGGTAAGAGTCCCCGCCCAGCCGAATGCTGTCCCTCCTGTCGCTGCGGTTCGTCACCCTCCTACCCTAGAAATTTTTACGCCATGGAAACCGCAGGAAATTTTGGCACTGACTATGAATCTCCCTGACAAAGATAAGGATCCACAAAAATAGTGTGAATCAGTTGAAAGCATTTGGCAGGCTTACGGGGCAGTGGGAGAAGATATCTGGAATTTTTTGAGGGTTGTGTTTATTGGCTTGAAGTGGACAAAATTTTTAGAAATATTAGATATGCCCCCTGGTGCCAACAGTTGGACTGCTTTTACAGCACAACACCCGAACCAACAACAACAGGAGCAGGAAATTAAAGAAGCAATGCGGCAGGTCCTCAGAAAACCGGTTTACTTCGCAAAAATCATTGATCTAAAACCAAAAAAGGGGGAGGGTGCTGAGGAATACCTACAGAGGTTTAATGAAACGTATGGCACATATTCTGGGGACCCTCTTTTCCCTTTGGGAGCGGGGGCGGTCTCACAACAGTATAATAGTCTCTTGATGAATACTTTGCCTAAACCTACACAAGATAGATGGAAAACTAACAACTTAAATTGGATCAATTCCTCACAGGGTGATACAGCTAGGGCAATTAAAGCATTATGGGGTGAGGGTGACGGTCCTAAGGCCGAAAAACCTATTAAATCTGAATTTGTTGTACGGGAAAGTGATCAAAATACCATGGCCCCCTTGCGGCAACCTCCCACCCCTCCCCAGCAGACCCAGCAGCAAGGGCTGTGGAGATTACCCGGTCCCCAGCTGCAGTCTGACAATAGAGGCTATCAGCTGGAACCGGATTTTTATGTCCCAGGCTGGCAAAACCAAAAGGGCGAGTTTCACGCGATGCAGCACCCAAATGGTCCAGCTAGGGGTGGTCCTTACTCATTAGGTCCCCCTGACTGGCGTGGCCAGCCGTGGACTCCCAATCTCTGGAATTCGGGTTATCCCAGTCAGCCCCAGACATTTCGGGCCACGAATAACTTTAAAGGGAAGGGTTGTTTTAACTGTGGAAATCCTAGCCATTGGAAACAAGATTGCCCTGAACAGCCACGAGGTCGAGGGAGCAGAGGAGGAAGGGGCCGGGGTGCTCAAGGCACCCCCAGAGGTGGCTATGGCGGCCAAAATCCGTTTAGTAATATACTACCACCCCCACCGCCCCCACAACAGTGATATGATGAGATGCTGCCTGTCTTTTCTCACAACGCCATTCCAGAGCCCATTGTGACCCTATTAATTGAAAGTACCCCTGAACGCTTTTTGGTTGACACAGGAGCATGCGCATCTTCACTAGCAGGGACCCACTATCCTTGTGGTAACAAGATTCAACGTTTATTGGGGTTTGAGGGCAAGTTCGTGCCTTATCAAATTACTAAACCATTGAAAGTTAGCTGGGAAAATGACGAATGGGAGCATGAATTTGTAATTAACCCCCACATTGGTATCAACATCCTAGGACGAGATATTCTTGGTGGTCTTGGCGTGATCATCAAGTGCACCCCAGAAGAGATCCGCTTGACACAGAAAGGCCAGTACTCCGTCCGCATTCCAGCACGCTTTTGGGCACTTTTCCCTGACTCTGACAGTGACACCCAGACCCCTTTTCGATACCCTCCTCATGTAACGCTCTGTTACGATAAGTCAGGAGTTGACTAGAAAAAGGAGGAAAAGTTTGAATCCTTGCTAGGCAATCAGTATATATTTACATGATTGGCTAAAGTTAATGGGAAACAGGGTACGGCTTGGTACGTTTGGGTGCCACCAGAGCTGTGGGACCAAGAGCCCGGTATTGCCCCACATCAAACTGTCTTAGTTCACAAGGGATATGTAGCAAAGGACTTAGGACCCATGGTAGCACAGGCTGTAGCCTTGTCAGATCCGAATGTAATGGGGTATCAGGACTTAAGAGACGGCCTTTCTATCGTCTACCTTGACCATCCTGAACCAGTATTATCCACGCTACGGCAGCATGAAGGTGGTTACAGCCAGGTCGAGATTGACCCTGCGGTCTGGGCCACCGACAAGTACTGCGTGGGGTTGGCGAAGGGGGTTGCCCCTGTCAGTGTCATGTTAAGGCCAGGAGCACGGATCCCCAGTGTTAAGCAGTATCCTATCAAGAGTCAAGCTGTGGCCCCTCTACGTGGCCTGATTGATCACCTACTGGCTCAGGGAGTTCTGATCGAGTGTCAATCACAAGCAAATACCCCTATCCTTCCCGTAGCTAAACCAGGTAAACCTGGCGAGTATCGCTTACTTCAGGATCTCCATGAAATTAACAAAATCGTGGCGCCCTTGCACCCTATCGTCCCTAATCCTGCCACCATACTTGCGGCAATCCCTCCAGAGGCCTGTGTGTTCTCCTTGATAGACCTACAAAATGCCTATTTTGCTATTCCCCTAGCCCCTGACAGCCAACATTTGTTTGCCTTTACCTTTTTGGGCAAGCAATATACATGGACGAGACTACCACAGGGATTCTGTGATTCCCCCACAATATTTTCTCAGATCCTCCAAAGGCAATTAGACCAGATCCATTTGCCTTGTCGATCCACCCTGGTACAATACGTGGATGACCTTTTACTTGCCAGCCCTGATGCCCTGTCGAATGAAAAGGACACTAAGCATCTCCTCAACAAGCTGGCCGAGTTAGGTTATGTAGCTAATTATGACAAGGTTGTCATCGGCCAACGTAAAATTAAATTCCTGGGGGTAGAAATTTCAGCGCATGAGCGTAGGTTGGCCCCGGATAGAATTGGTCCGATTGTCAATACTCCGGCCCCTACCACGGCTAAGCAGATGAGACGGTTTTTGGGATTAGTTAACTTCTGCAGACAATGGATTCCTAACATTGCCCCCTTAGTAAAGGTTCTCACTCCCTTTACCACTGAGCGACAGCCCTTCACTCTATCCGAAGTTGCACTTGAGACATTTAACCAGTTGAAGCAGGCGCTAATCAATGCTCCTGCTTTAGGGAGACCCCTCTACGATAGGCCTTTTCAGCTTTTTGTGGCCACTACCTCGGGCTGCGCGGTCGCGGTTTTGACGCAGGACCATGGAGGTACCCGTAGGCCGGTGGCATATTTTTCTACTAAGTTGGATTCTGTGATTAGTGGTCAGCCTCATTGTATTCAACAACTGGCTGCTACGTATTTGATGGTGTTGGCTGCAGCAAACACAACGCTCCAACAACCGGTCACTGTTTTTAGTCCTCATGCAGTAGTTTCTATGTTGGGCCAAATGCAGACGCAACACCTGACATCTGCCCGCCAGTCTCGCTATGAAATCTTCCTTTTAGGGAACCCCTTGTTGACCTTCAAATATTACGCAAGTATTAACCCGGCAACGTTTATGTCTGATATTCCTGCTGAGAGTCCTGTCCCCGTTCACGAATGCGCCCACAAAATCATGCTAGACACTAGGCCCAGACTTGACTTGACTGACCGCCCCCTCCCACATCCCGATGTCACTTTGTTCGTGGATGGTAGCTCCTCTGTAAACAAGAATGGAGACAGGGTGGCTGGATATGGTATAGTGGATGCGGAGGGCAGGATCGTGGAACAGTGTCGCCTCATACCTGCGGTATCCGCTCAGAAAGCTGAATTAATTGCATTAACTAGGGCATGTGAGCTAGCCTCCGGAGTTACAGCTAATATTTATACTGACTCTAGGTATGCCTTCGGGGTTGCCCATGATTTTGGGACACTATGGGAAAATCGAGGTTTCCTCACCTCGTCGGGGACCCCTATCGTACACAGGGAGGAAGTCATTCATTTGTTACAGGCCATTCAAAGTCCTCGCGAATTGGCCATTATTAAATGTTCCGCGCACTCTGCCGGAACAGTTCCGGTTTCTATGGGAAATAAACAGGCAGATGAAATTGCTAAACAGGCTACGGAGCTCCCTGGCTCCTTAATGATGGTTCAGAGGAAATCTATTAGGGCCTCAGTTCCTGACAAGCAGCCTCCCTCCACCGCTGATATTGTTGCTTTACAGGGGGACGCCCCTGACAATGTACTTCATGAATGGACTGATCTGGGATGTTTCAAGGACGTTGACGGTCTTTGGAAAACCCCAGCAGGCCAGGTGTGTATGACTAATGTTTTAGCCGTCTGGGTGGTTGATGTTGTCCATCACTTAACACACTGTGGGGCTAGACAAACTGCAGATTTAGTCTGGGAATCTTGGTGGCATCCCAGTGTTCTGCAATTGGCTAGAGCACAAACTAAAAAATGCTTGACATGCATGCAGCATAACCCCGGCAAGGGGGTCCCCTGTGAACAGGGTAGAACCCCGCTGCCTGAAGGCCCCTTCGATACGTTGCAAATGGACTTCATTGAGCTACCCAGAACGGCCAAGTGTAAATATGTTTTAGTTATTGTTGATGTTTTTAGTAAATGGATTGAGGCTTATCCTGCAGCCGATAACAAGGCTGACACTGTTGTTAAGACTTTACTCAAGGAGATTATTCCTAGATTTGGTGTGCCGCGGACGCTCAGTTCCGATAACGGCTCTCATTTTGTGGCCTTTGTTAGTCAAGAACTTTGTAAAGTTCTTAATATCAAGCAGCAGTTCCACTGTGCTTACCACCCTCAGAGCGCGGGAGTGGTGGAACGGGCTAATCAGACCTTGAAATCTAAATTGGCCAAACTGTCAGCTGACAATGTTCTCTCGTGGCTCCAAAATTTGCCCATTGCCTTGTTTCAACTCCGGGTGTCCCCGGCAGGAGCCCACCGTCTCTCCCCTGCCGAGATTTTGTATGGGCGGCCCCTCCGCACTCCCTTTAGCTCTGACTTCTCTGATTCTCCTGTTGACATACATCAGATGTCAGATGGGATGATCTTCTATGTTTTATCCTTAACTGATGCCTTACGCATGAACCATGCGATGGTTAAAGCTGCCAGGCCTTTGCGGTCGGATTTGCCGTTGCCCCCAAATATCCGACCTGGCACCTTTGTATTGATCAAAAACTTTGCCAGAAAGCACGGCCTGGAACCCCGGTGGGAGGGCCCTTTCCAAGTCCTCCTTACCACCCCTACTGCTGTTAAGGTTGAGGGTCGTAAAGCCTGGATCAGCCTACACCATTGCAAGCTTATTGGGGAGGAATGAGAATAAGGGGCAGCTACTGCTGTATGTATTTTCTCTTCCTTTGACATAGGTGCCACTAAGGAAGGAAGACTGAAGAAAAGTGAAATGATGAAACCTACCCTCTTTCTCTTTGGCCTCTGCCTAACAGTGACAGGGACATCAATGCAGACCAGTAACACCACCAGCGGTGCACCCCCTACTCTCCAAGGGCCTACAAGCAACTCTAGTGCAGCCACCGCGGAGACGTGGATAAAAACAGGCACCCCCGTGATGACTTCACACTCTACAGATGTTACTACTAAAATGACTAAAGGTTTTGTGAGTATGGCACCACGTATTGCTTCTGATGGCCCCAATGGTACAGTAATAGTCCCGAGGGATCTCGTGAGTACTATGAGTGACAATATGACTATTAGCACCCCCCTAATGAGTTTATCACTGTCCAGAGTGATAGGTACCCAGTCTAATAATATAAGTGAACCAAGTCAGACCCTAGCTACCCCTTGCAATCTCATCAGGGATTGGTGGGTATGGAAACAGGAGAATAGCAAAATGTTGAATAACACAGGCCCCACAAGAATAGTTCAGGTCAGAGTGAATGCCACGTGTGATCGTCATGGCCCAGGTAACAGTGGGTTTAACCAGACAATTTGTCCCTTGGTCGGTTTTCCTGACTACTCTAAGGCCACTTCTAATTATAGCAGCATAGTTGTCCAAAATATTGCCTGGTCACAGGATTGCGTACAGCATTTGCAAAACCTAACAGGACTTCAACAGTGGTGCCCTGGATATAATATTACAACTCTGGATGCTAGGACAGAATGTCCCAGTAATATAACAATTCATAACACTGGCATCTGCCAGGAAGTAATGTATGTATGCCTACGAGGAAATGGCACCAAATCCGAGGATACCTATACGTACTTAAATGATACACGCACGTGCTGCCATGCCTTTGTGAATAATACTGCAGCGGACCCTAGAGACTATTTGTTCAACTTTCCCAGTTACTTAAAATTAAAAAATCTCGTCCGCACACTGCACCGTTTTCTTAAGACCCACCGAAAGAAAAGAAGCAATTTACCGGAAGCAACGAGCCTTACCGGCAACACCTTTACTGGCTTCCTTGAAACAGTAAAAACTCATCTTGACAATCAGACTGATGAAGGAAAGAATACCAAAGTAGTATGTGTCCCAGGCCCACACTCGGTAGGGTCCGGATTCCTCATGATGGCGGCCCCTACTGGTCAGGATGAATTATGCAGTCTTACCTACAGGCGTACCCAACAAACCCCAAAAATTATTCCCTATAGAGACATTTCTGACCAATACCCGATCCAGTATGGTTACCTCAGGCGTTGCTATGACACCTGGCAAGTGGTACCAAAAGGTTTTGTAGTAGCGGTGGTGCCAGAATTTAAATGGTGCTTTCATAGTGATACAGGAAAACATGCCATGGGAGACTTAGAAGACAGTAGATGCCAGGTAATAATATCTCATGATCAAACCAGGTCAGACCCCTTTGGGGGCCTCCCGGAGGACGATTGGGACCTTTGTGTTAATGAAAAGACTCGTCCCGACGCCCCTACAAGCCGCATGGGTGCTGTCCTCTTCCACGCTAAACACTGTATTACGCCTGCACTTAACGGGACATTTTGGTTATGCAATCACACAGCCTATGAATACCTACCTATTAACTTTAAGGGCACCTGTGCGCTGATATATCACCTCCCAGCATTCCGGTTATTGAATTCAACCCCAGAGGTTAACAGCGAATGGAAGAAGTGGCATGATCTTAATTCAAATTACAAACCTCATGCTCGAGGCAGGAGAGATCTGTTCCACCAACAGACATTTTGGAGCAGATTCTTTGGCGCCCTTCTGCCCAATTATGGGGTCATGCAAGCCCTGGACCAGATTCGTGATCTCAGTCACGAGCTTGAGGAAATAGCTAAGGCCACTGCTGATGCCCTGGATCATTTGGAACACGAGCAGACTGCCCTGCGAATGATGACCTTACAGAATAGGATGGCTTTAGATTATCTCTTAGCAAGCCAAGGGGGAGCATGTGCAGTTATTGGCCCGGTGTGTTGTACCTATATTGAGGATGAGAGCTCGGCTGTATATAATGACACTTCACTAATTAACGATGTTGCCACTAAAGCATATGATCGGGACCACACAGACTCAAAGGAGGCCTGTGCCTGGTGGAACCTACTGTGTCAGCTGTTGGGATGGCTAAAGTCTATTGGGCTGGACATTCTCTCCATTCTGGCCATCATTCTTGGCATTTGTATTAGTATTCGAATCGCTTGGGCCCTTATTAAGAGAAGTTGTCAAACTTGTCCCGCACGACGCCGATGTAAAAAGGAGACAAGCCCGATATGGACACAGGAGGAAAGATTGACACCTACACTTTTGACTGATGGCAATTTAGATGTAGAAACAGAAAAAGAGTTTGCTCGACTTCAACGTATTAATATCTGAAGGTTATCATGAAATGATAAAAAGGGAGGAATGATAAATTGGAAATAGATATAGTGACCATATAGAAAATGGAGCTTAGAATGTTAACTAAAATGGCTGAAGCACATTGGCTATATTGCCCAGCATCCTGAGCGAACAAATTGCTAATACAGCAACTTGCACAGGCTGGGTAAACATGTCCAATCCCACAGATCTGAGAATGACATAGTACCAGCACTAGGTCAAAGGGCAGCCATCAGAGGAGTACTGGTGCCTTACGGTCTAGCTGTAACACATTAATGAGGTTTGAATGTTTACATTTAAAGAGCATCTCTGAGATTTGACTGTTGCTTTGAAGAGTTAGAAAAATAATGGGAGTTAATGTCTGACTTTAAAGATAGTGTTAATATCTTAACCAGATGGGTGCTGGTGTCTGTGTGTTAGATTTAGAGCATGTTTTGATGTGTAAGCTTACAATTAAGTATACTTTGATTAATATACTTTGCGATAGCTTAATGACACTGGACTCTGTATTGCGTGAGAAGTTATGTATAAATGTAACAACTTTCCCTATCAACGGTGAGAGAATCCACTCTTTAGTACCCAGTGTGGTCTAAGTGGCTTTTCTCTCCCAAGCCTTGTTAGTATATTCATATACTGATAGTCTTGAATAAAAACAGTACTGTTGAAGTGTATTAATTAAGTGGTGGTTCTCTGTTCTTGGACAGGAGTTCACAGAAAGCCAGGTAACGTGGCTGAGCTTTCACACTATGACTCTGTGATCTACCCCTTTGCTCTTAATGTTCGAGACGAATCTCTTTGGATTATCTTTAACATTATCTCCCAAGGCTATCTCATTTTCCTTTCTTGCCCTCCTCATTTCCCTCTTTAGAATGTCCCTGCCCCTCTTTTACTCTTCGAGATTCACTGAATCTCACTTATCGATATCTAATATATGATTCATTCTTAATCTGAACCAGAGCCTCAATATCTTTATTCCTCCAGTGTTCCCTCCTCTTACCAGCCTTATCTTCACACTAACAGGAACATCACGCCTCCGAACTCTCGTTATCTCACTTCTGAAAGCCTCACTCTTGCCGGCCGTCCCTTGAGCTGCAAACAGTCTACTCCAATCAACTCTTGAAAATTTTTGTCTCATACTATCAAAATTTGCCCTAGTTCAATTAAGAACTTTAACTTATATATAATGCCAATCCCTTCCATGGATGTTTTAAACTAATCGAATTATGACCCAGGCCCCAAAAAGCTCCCCTACTAACCATTCAGTCACTTGTCCTGCCTTATAGCACAAGAGTAGGTCAGGTTTGCTCTTTCTGTGAGAGTTACATCTGTATATTAATGAAGAAAATTGACTTTAGCACTTACCAAATTCCTCACCAAGCTCTTAAGATCATGACTGTCTCACTTTATGTTTGGAAGGTTAAAATTTGCGATTATTGCAATCCTATTATCCTTACATATAAATAAGATCTCTCCACATATTCATTACTCAATTTCACTCTGACTACTGGGGGGACTATTACAATTGCATCAAAGTAATCATGCCCTTCTTATTTATGAGTTACATCCACATAGCCTCACTGGACCATCCCTCAGAAATACCTTGTGTTAGAACAGCAGTAATGTATCACCACAAGAAAAAATGACTCCAATCTCCTTCTAGCTCTTCCTACTTCTGCCGTATCTTTGATGGTGGGAGGGGCTTTGAACATAAATTATTCAATTTACTGGTGATGGTTAGTAGCAGAAAATAAAGAGACTGTGGGGGACTTGGGTGATGGGAAATAAAAGGTTCCATTGTGTGGAAGGAAAATTCTGGATATAAACAAGAATTTTAAAAAACGAACTCCACTCTGTCTGCCCAGCTCTTGCCTACACCGCTGTACCTCCAGAGTACTTTCCTTTTATTTTGATGAGTTCAAGTTAATCTCACCCGCTGTTTTGTACTTGTCAACCATTTGTTAACGGGTGTTTGCTGTTACAGAATGTAGGCTGCCTTACTGTGTACGTTCTCAGAGTTCAGTGTTTGGAGTCCTTGTTGTACCAACCTGTGCTTTGGTCCATCATGCAAAATTACAGAAAAATATTAACAGCAATTTAAGGTAAAATGTTAGGATATTGGAAAAACAGCTAAGAGCATCATGTTTGACAGAGGGGTTGTGGGAAAGGACATGGAAAGCAGCAGGGATTCCAGAACTTCTGATCTTTGTCTTCTCTGATCGAAATCAACCTGTGATTGATCATTTTTGAGGATTGTTATTCATTAATATCGGTGTGTCAGATAGATCTCCGTCTCAGGGAGGGGTGACGTGCTTCTTTGTTTTGTGATGAACTCAGGGGAACATACAATAGTAAGGGGTAAACCCAAAGGGGGTGAAGGAGCAGAGGATCCTCCATGTGTATGTGCACAAATCAGGGAATGTACCATGATACGTGGACAGAAGAGCAACTAAACCCTACTTCATCAATAACACCGCAGAGAACAAACACAAAGCAATTATGTTAAACTGAAATCAAACAGTCTCTTGTCTCACCTGGAATATTGCATCTAGTTTCAGGTGCCACATTTTTGACAAAATGCGAAGTTATGAGATTGGGTGCGTGACTGATTCACAACACTATTCCCGGGATGATACACCTCACCAACTCTGAGAAATTGAGAATGTTCTCCTCTGCTGATAGTTCCCAGACTCTGTGAACAGTTGCTATGATTGGTTCCCAACTCCATCTTGCATCATATAGATCCCAATGGCTGAATATTTCAGGGACTCATGAGCTCTGACTTGCCTGGTCAACATCGACCTCTGATTTATTATTTTTGAGGGTTGCTGTTCAGTAATATCCGTGTATCAGATAGATCCCAGTCTCATTCCCTGGGATTTGACAGGTGTGGTGTGTCAAATAGATCCCAGGAATAGTGCTCCATGAGATTTATGTGTGAGAAAATCTCCAGTTCTGAGAATCCGCCCTTGGATTGTGCACGTGTTGTGTCTGACTACCTGACTGAACGTTGACATTTTTGGCTGATGAATGTTTCGTTGGGCATTTTAGGTGGTGAGTTATGCATTACTAACCCAGGCTGTCCGGACATTGGGAGTACATGTAGTTTAGACGGTGTAGAGTAAACTTTCAAACTCCTTTGCCTGCCTTTTATAGGCTTCTGGTGGAGCAAAGCTCCTCATTTGTATCATTACGTGACCCGAGGCCGTGACCTTTGGTGCATAAGAGGAAATGTTCTCTAATCATTCTGCCTCTGGAGTGTTCCATCAGGCATATCGTGTGAAAGATGCATTTACATTAGTGGGCGGCATGGCAGCGCAACATTAAACTAAATGACTGGATGAAACACAACCAAACAGAACAAGTGAAAGTATTTGGCTGGGAAAGGAGTAGGATGTGGGAAAATGTATGATTACTGACTGGCCTTGAAGAAAGAATGAAGCAAACTCAAGGTTAGTGCATATTCATTCAAGATTTATTAACCATTTCAGAAAGCATTTTTATCCAAAAAGTTGAGGTAAAAGCTAACAGAAGTGAATATAATGGCTGGGTGCCACATTGAGATGAGAACACATGCGCTGTGAGGTGGGAATTTTCTGTACATCAGTAACAGTCACAAGAAAGGGAATACAAAGGCTCATCATAAAGGGTAGGCAACCATTCTGAGTAAGGAACAAATAAAAACAAAACAAATGGGCTTCAAACAACAGGGAAGCTACAAATTCTTCCAACCACAACCATTTCAAAGATATAAAGTAAAAACGAAAATCCATCAATAATTGTCTCAGTTACACACTGATAAACTGAAGTGATCTCACTGTGAGAGTCAGCAACAGGACAGATTGTAGATTGGGAATTCAGAGACCTTGATAAGCAGATCAGGAAAATCAAAGGGGTCCACAACTCATTCACTTAACCTGGAAAAGAGAGATAAAGCAATGACACAGATATTTATGATCAGGGACTTTCAGATTTAATGTTTATTCAATGGCACACTTAGAGATTTCACAAAACATATTGGGCTGTTTGGCATGAGAAAGATGTGATTATTCTCACCTTCACCAGAGTGACGGCAGCGCTGTAGAAAATACTCAGGAAGAACAAGGTGATGAACGTGGAAGCAGTTGTCCAGATGTTGCTGTTATCATCCTCATAGTCTTCAATCCAAGTGCGATCTATTGAATCTATGAATATAAAGCCGAGAGAACGCATTTAGATCGTTTATTGATCCAGATCGATCTATGTGTATCCAAGTCATGTAATTAGAGACCATTACATCTTCATAAAGCAGTCAGGTATTTCTCAAGTGTGACTCTTATCTGTACCCATCAGTGCATTATTGACTCTCAGCAAGAAATTACAAATACTGACTGCACATGTTCTTTCTTCATTGTCCATGTCAGAATGTTTTAAATTAATTTTCTTTTAATCTATTATTTAAGGATATTATTATTTGAGGAATGCTTATTACGAATGATTATTTTAATTATATCATTATATTTTAAATATAGGCTGTGACAGCACTTTAGTTGAAAATTGTGGCCATCACTGAATAAAAGTTCAAATGTGATTCTCACCTTTATGTATTGGTGACCAATTGCTTGGCAAATCGTGAATATAAGTGACATCACAGTCAGGACATTGCTTCATATTTTTGTTTGTAGGATCTGTATATTTAGGAATAAGTTTTTGTACATGTGTCCCTTAATTTATTTGACCTACTGCTTGGTGTGTTTGGTTTCCCTTTAATGGTTGTGTATGTGGTTATGAGTGCCTCTTACTTCACTCTTGCCCATGTTGGAGTCTGTGCATGAATAAACATATTCCTGTTCCTTTACTGCTAGTGTTCTCATGTGTTTGTGCACCGAAATTTTGGTCTTTTCACATTGTGTAAGCATCATTATGCGAATATGCCACTTCATTGCTGCCTATGCTTATCTTGTAATGTCTTTGTGAGTGTTCACTTTTCATTAGTGCTATCTAAAATGTGTGCTTATGTGTCTGTTTCAGGTCCTACCTAAACTAGGTTATTTTCCTGTTTATGCTTAATAAATGTTAGCATGCAACGTCATGTTTTGATGGATGTTTATATTTATATGATGATGTCTGCTTGTGTGGCAATCTTTCCCAAACCATCTCCTGAGAAGCTTGTTTGTGTTAGTGTTTGTGGATGCTTGCTGATGCTTGTGCTCATTATCCTTATTTAATAAATGCCCCTCTATTTATTGATCTATGCACTTGTGTGTCTGCATGTGAGACTCTGAATTTGTGTGTACGTGTGACATTGTATACATGCTGATCAATGTGGTTTAAAAATAACTAATTAAGCTACCTCTGTCATCGTATGTTTGTGATTCTGAAAATGGGAAAATAATGATATTAATGTTTATCTCTGTGCACTTATGTGCCTGTGTGAGTTGACATGTGGGAGGACATTTTTTGGAATTTGTATCTGTGTGTTCATGCGTGTATGTCTGTACGCATTGTGCTGTATGAATGTATATGTATTCATGCCCATTCGTGTGTTACCGTGTGTCTATATTTCTCATGGTTAAGTGTGAGTACCCTGATCATTTGTGCAAATAATTTTCTTTCGGTGTATGTGAGTTTTTGTATGAGCTTAGGTGAGTGTTCAAGTACCACTTGCATGTGTGGCTCTGTGCGAGTATGCGTGTGTGACATCTTATCTGTATGCACATTTGAGTGTGCACATCAATATGTGTCTTTAGGTGAGAGCCCATATATGTGTCATTCCGTGTGTATTTGCGATCATCTCTCTGTATCTGTTCTTATACCAGACTGCAATTTTTATTATTCTAATTTATTGTTCTAATTTTAATGGATTGCCTATAATTAGATTTGACCTTGGTGTTGTAGGAAACATTTCCCATCGTCGTGAAGAGATAAGCGTTTTATGAGCAACTCTTCTGTTGCAGTGATAGAATTTCTGTCTCTGAGAGAAAAGGCGTGAGTTCAAATCCCCACTGCCCCAGAGATAACATTTCTGAATATGTTTATTAGAAAATGTCTACTTGTGTTCTGTATGTGAAACAAAATGGTACCGGGTATTCGAATACCAGAATTGATCCCATGTGCTCCAGAAAACTGAGACAAAACTATAGAATTCAAACCGGGACAATGCAAACACCAGTTTTGGATTAGGGGAATCAATGTTAATCATTTGTTAACAGAGCCAAGCGTGTCCAACATGTTTCAAAGGTATTATTTTGCATGGAAATGTTAAATCTTTGGACAGTAAGCAAGAAGCTGACTGTTCCTGTTAGTAACTGGGTTACATTACAGAGGACATCGACCATGAAAACTCTGCACAGGGAGCAAGAGGACAGACCATTCATCGTTCCCCTCCCCTCTGCTCCACGACAACTTATCTGTCATTTCTCTTTGGTGTGAAAGTGAAGATATATTCTGTCAACTCATGCGCTGGCGCAAGATCCCTGGCAGTTCCCCAGAAACAACGGTTACATTCAAACTGTTCTGCACTCTTTACGATTGGTATGTTCCAATCAAATTTAATTTGAAACTGTCTTAAATTTACATTTCCAATTGGTGCAATGTGGCAGTTTAAAACTGACATGAATTTTATAAGAATGTCCAATCAGGGGAATCAAGAACACCAAGTTCAAAACTCGTGCTCTACCCTTGACATAAAATGGACATTGTCAGATTTTGTCACAGAGGGATTTAAGATGGACAAGGGACTTGGCGGAATCCTGCAATGAGTGAGCTTTACTCCGTCCCTGACCCAGGGTGTATCTGAGCAGAGAACATTAACTGCACAAGACACTTGTCCTAGACCTGTTAATAACCCACTTTAACTACAGAGATGCAGTGTAAGTCACAGTGAGAAACAACTAATTCAGTATTTAACTCACAACTGGAGGAAAAAGAAACTTTATTACTTCTGTTGAATTATTAAATGCAACTTTGAGATTTTTATTGACATGAATTAACAGTGTCCATCAGTGCAAGTGAAATGTTTACGAAACTCGGTTTACCGCTGGATTTATCGACTGTTCTGTTGATGAGCTTCAATGGAATCGCTTCATGTCCCACCACACAGGAGTAAGAAGCACCGCTGGCCCACTCCTCCGCTGTAATGGATAACAGGCTGTACATGAAGAAGGAAGTGTTATCACTCTCCGCCATCACCTCGGTGTTCTTGTAGTTACTGGGATTCACCGGCTTGTCATTGGTTGTCCACTTGACGAAGATCTCTCGGGGGGAGAAACCTCTCACTAAACAGGTGAGGGAGAGAAACCTCTGAGCGGAGATTTCTTCTGTTGGTGGCAGGAGGACCGACACTGATGGCTCCAGCGGATTAATCACTGCAGAATATTTGAGACAAATATAAATCAATCAAAAACATCCTGAACCAATATCACAATTTCACTCAATATTAAAATATGCCATTTTTAATTTGGGATTTATTCACTTTCGTTTTCTAAAAGAGTACACATTCTGTTCAGTAAAAAAAGTAAAGTTTAATGTGAAAGTTGCCTCCATGTTTCCAGCCCACAACAAGGGCATTCTGTCCAACTGTCATTGCTGATGGTGACATCACAACCCAGGTTTCTTCCCACCTTATCTGACTTAATCAGAATACAATATCCTTTGGTCCATCTTTTTCTTTATCAGCTACTTAGTTATCCTGCCTTCAGATGCATCATTAATGCTCCCAACGGTGTTTGTTCATTACCAATGAAAGCCTGCCATTGATGTAACTGGATCTGGATTCCACATGGGATGCTTTGTGTTTTAATCTCACCGCTCACCTTTCTCCTTGTGGATGGAGTCTCTCAGCGGAGTCGGTAGATTTTGATGGTACACCACACATTCAAAAGTAACACCACTCAGCCAGGCTTCAGTAGAAATGTCTAATTTGCTGATCACGCTGTCGGGAGTCTGTCCAGGCTGGTCAGCAATCTCGGTTTTCAGAAGCTTCTTTTCTTGCTTCCAGGTCACGCTGACTCCAGATGGAAAATTGGACACAACGCAGGTTAACGTCACCGTCGCCTCCAGTAAGACTTGTTCGATTGGCGGTGGGAGGATTTTAACGGTGTTAGGGTGGCACTCGGTATCTTCTATGAAACAAAAATCAAAGTCAATGAAAAATGCCCCTTTATGATACAAACACCCAATCTTCAGATTACTTCTTCACAGGGTGAAGACACCACCTTCAAAATGGCAACTCCAACCATTGCTGAAACAATGCTTACTATTGTTGATGTATTTTGATTTGTGAAAGCATTTGTGATTACCTATGACATACCCTGTGTAATTATTCCAAAAGAACACTGGCTTTGTAACAAGTGAAAGCTGTGAAAAAAGTAAAACCATCGAAGATACCATGATGTAACCCATGGAATTACCTTTCTTTCAGAGTTTGTCTCTCACTTAAGACCATCTATTGATACTTGTGACAAGAGTAATCTGAATATAATGAGTTCATTTCCATGTTCATAACCCTTAGGTGCAAGTGCGCTGGTCACGCTGACTGCCAAATCACATCCCAAATTTTGGACAAATTATAAGAAATAATAATTATTCTCTTTGCAGAGTTCTAAAGTGCTACAGGAGCAGTGAATATCCATGGAAATTCTGTTCATTATATTTAACGTGATCAAAAATACTTTGCGTTATTGGTGTGATGTCATTCTCTAATTTATGTCATTGTTCCTCGTGGGCTGAGTTTGGAGTAGATCTGAAAACAAGGCACTGAGTACAGCATTGGATATCGAGAAGGACACCCATCTCCTTAAGTCTTTCCCTCCATTCAGTTAGTTCATGACTGGTCTGTACTTTCACTTTATTTACCAAGCTGCATTTTTTAATTTCTTCATAGAGCAGGGGAGAAAAAAAAACAAACAAAAGCGTCTTAAATTAATCTACAAACGTGATGGAAATGTACACTAATTTTATAGACATCCACTACCCACTGTGTAAACATCGCCACCCCAAACCAGGCTAAATCAGCCTGTCTCAAGTTCCTCGTTCACTCATCCCTATTGTAGCATTCTTACCAGAATTTATTCTCCTGACTCATCCACTACTTACAGAGAGCATCTTAAAGAGGCTCAGTGAGATCACGTTTATCCCAGTTCATCAAATGTGATACCCACTTGGTCTGTGGTCTGATCCCATAAATGAAGTTAAAGAGCTCAGCACCAGATAAAAATCGATGTCGTACACTGTCCAAGGCCAACAGGTCATTCCTGATCAGGGAGTGAAGCATTGAACGCATTTTGATTTATTTTCAAGTTAGGGTCACTGCATATTTTAACCACGTCATTTTGAGACCACAACATCATAAGATAGAGGATCAGAATAAGGCTGTTCGGCCAATCCAGAGTTTAGATCAGAATGATGCTGGAAAAGCACAGCAGGTTAGGCAGCATCCGACGAGCAGGAAAATCGACATTTGGGCTAAAGCCATTCTATGGTCTTCTCCCCACACTAAACAAGAACCGATCCATCTCTGGCTTGAATATACACAATGGCCTGGTCTCCACAGCCCTCTGCAGCAACAAGTTCCACAGATTCATCACCCTCTGGCTGAAGAAATTCCTCCCCATCTCAGTTCTAAACGGTGCCCCTTTGATCCTGAGACTGTGCCCTTGGGTCCTAGTCTCGCCTACCAGTCAAAACATCTATTTCACATTCACTCGACCTCAGTCTCTCAGTATTTTCTATGTTTCAATTAGATATCTCTCCAATATCCCCCCTCCACCCCCAAACTTATCCTTGAAGCCACTACCAGGCAAGGATTCATCACTCTGAATGCTTCTCCCAGCATGGTCAGGCAACAAACTATTTAACAAACTATTTAACAAAGCTCACCGTCTATATATCTATCTTCAACAGAGAGGAAACATGCTTTTCTGACTTGCCAAAATGTTGAATTATGAGCAATGCTAATGTAACATTCAAACTGAAATGAGATACGTGACATGCTGGGAAATGAGAAGCTGTACCGTGCTGTTTACTACGCCTGATAAATTAGTGTGTTTGATTCACATCAGAGTTCAGAGTGATTTGTAGCTCTCTCAGTATGTGTCTCTTACCCTGGAGTGCGGTGATGTTTTTACTTTGAATGTTCTCTTCGTGAGTGACCTGGCAGGTATAGACTGCGCTGTTGTACCATTCACCATAAGGGACCATCAGCCGACTCGTCACCGAGAAGTTCCCGTTCGCCTCACACACGGGAGACGTGATGAAGCCAGAATCCAAGCGTCGGCCATTTTTCAACCAAGTCACGTTGATTGCCTTCGGATGGAAATCGATGATTGAACAAACGACAGTTGCAAACTTGCTGCTTGCGATTTCTTCACTGGAGCTCACAGTTAGGAGAAGAGTTGGTGGGAGAGGACCTGTACCTTTAGGAAACACATCGCATAAATTATCTGATGAATTTCATAACAAATACAATCAGTTCTCATATATCAAGGTTTCTTGTGATTAATGGATACAAGAATCATAATTGTGCAGAGTGCTGGAGAAGCTGGGATCCACACAGAAAGATCATCAGGACAATGTGAAAGGCTAAAATTATAGGACACAGCAAGGAGTCAAGGAGGCATAGAAACTATAGGCCGGTAACATCAGAAGGGAGATAGCAACGTTGGATGGTATTCGTTTTAATGACAGAGTCTGATGATCAAGGCAGATGAATTACCGGCATAAATGAGGAAATGATGCTGTTGCTATCACGGAGACATATTGAGAGCGGGGCAGGAGTGGCTATTCAATTTTCCAGGATTTAGTGCCTTCAGGCGAGACAGGGAAAGATGGAAAAGGATGGGGGCAGGGGTTTGCGGCACGGAATGTTGCTTCTGTCACAATTCTGACAAGAGTATTTTAGGCTGTAAAGAGAAATGAAATCATAGATACCTCCTCGAACAAAGGCAAATGGACAGTACTTCAAAACCAAAATACAGCAAACATAACTACTGGGAGAGCACGATAGGCCTTACTATAGATCCAAAAGACCAAGTGCAAATACATGGATAAATTTCAGAGATATGTAAATTAAATAGGGGAATGAGAAAAGAGGTTTTTAACTTCCTCAGCATAGGCTTGGATATTCATTTTGTCAAACGTTTAGAGGGAGCACAATTCTGAAAATGCCCCCAGGAGAATATTTAAACAAAGTATGTGTTAATACAGAGAATTTTAATCCAGACCTTGCAAGAGAGGGGTGAACCTGAATTTAACTTTTGGGAATGAAGTCGACCCAGTGGGTAAAACATCAATGGTGGTGCACTTTGCAGACAGTGATCGTAAATCAGTTGGATTTCAGATTGTACTGCAAAGGAATAGACATTGGCCCAAAGTTCTGAAAAGGGGAAGGACAATTTTAGTAAGATCAGGTAATGACTTAACCAGAGTGGACTGGAAGCTGACACTTATTGGTAAATCTGAGTCAGAGCAGTGTGAAACATTTAAGAAAGAGACAGGAAAATCATAGGGAGGACATTTCCCAGGAAGCCACTGAATGGGACCAAGAATGTAACGTGCTCTGGACACCAAAGGGCATGGAGGGTGAGATAAGGAGAAACAAGGGAGGCTTCCTGTCTATACTGAAATCTCAAAACAATAGAAATTAGTCTGGAGTACAGAACGCGCAAGGGGGAGTTTGAAAGAGAAAGGAATTAGAAGAGCAAAAGGGACCATGAGAAAATAATAGGAGTCAAAATAAAGGAAAATATTTTTAAAAGTTACAGGCTCATTCATAATAAAAGAATTATTCGGGAAACAGTAATGCCCATTAAGTGTTATTATTGGAGTGGAGCCGGAGGATTAGGTTGTGGTCAAAACGAATGTGTTGTGTCAGTGTTCACTAGTAAGAGGGACAATGTGGGGACAGAAATCATGGAGGAGTGTTGTGATGTACTTTCAGAAATTAGGGCACATGACGTGATGTTCTGTGTTGTCTTGCTAAATGAAAAGTGGTTATATTTCCAGGGCAGATGAAAAGTATACCAAGCGGTTGAGCGATGCAAGGGATGAAATAGTTGGGTCGCTAACAATAATTTAGAATTACTGTCTGGCCACAGCAGTTGTGCCAAGTGAGTGTAGATCAGCCAACGTTGCACTGTTACGCAGGACAAAGGAAGGGATAAATAATGAAAACACAGATCTGTCAAGCTAGTCTCAGTGGTAGGGAAACTATTGAAAAGTGAAATTTGTCTTCATTTGGAAGATAAATCAACAATTTTCAGCATAGTTTTATTGAGAGAAAGTCATGTGTAACAATTTGATAGTAGTTTTCAGAGAGATAACTCGATGTCCAGATGATAGCAATAATCAGAGCCAATGGGATCCGAGTTAATTTGACAGATTGGATCGAGAACTGGCTGAGTGATGGGAGCAGGGGATAATAGTCATCGGGTGTCTGGGTGACTGGGAATCTATGTCTCCTGGTGTTCTGTAGGGATTGGGGTTGATTTCCATGTTATTTCTCTTACATACCAATGATTGAGACTCAAATTTAGGAGGATTAACCAGTGAATTCACAGATGAAATGAAAACTGTCATGTTGGTAAGTCATGAGCATTATAGCTTTAGATTGCAGGAGGATATAAAAGGGTTGGTTGTATGTGAAGAGAAGTTGCAAATGGAAATTATTCTGGATAAATGTAAGGTAATGTAATTCGGCAGAAGAATCTGTGAGGTATGACATTTTGAATGGTGGAACCCTGGAAAGGCCTGAGGATCTTTGGTGCATGTACCCACCGATCCCCTATAGTACTGTGTCGTCTGGATAAAGAGACTAAGGAGGTGGGAGGATATTTGCTTTTATTAGCCTAGACATTGACAATGAAGAATCGGGAGATGATACTGGAACTTGATAGAACACTGGTTAGGCCATACTGAAGCGTTGTGTGCATGTTATCGAAGGAATGTGATTACACTGAAGGCAGTATTGATTAGATTTGCCAGGATCTTGCCTGGGTTGGAGGGTTTTAGTTATGAAACGAGATGAGATAGACAGGGGTTTTCCTTGAAGCAGAGGAGAGTTAGGGAGAAGATTATCATGATGTCTAGAATTATTTTAGGCATAGACTGGGTAAACTGGATGAAACCTTTCCCCTTGATGGAGAGATCAATGCCTCAGGGGCACAGGGTGAAGGTAAGGCCAGGAGGTTCCAAGTGGATCTCAGGGGAAAACAAAATCAAACAGAGGGTGGTGTTAGCCTGGAGCTCAGCACCTATAAGTCATGTAGAGACTGAGACCCTCATAATAAGTATGAAGTATTGAGATGCATCCTTGCAAGGGCAAGTCACACAAGGCAATGGATCATGTGCTGGCACATGAGACTGGAATAGTTAGGTGGCTGTTATTGATAGGCGCAAACTGGATGGATCAAAGGGCCTTTTTCCTGTGCTGTATAAGGGGATTCTGTGAAAATGGTTATAAATAATGCCTTATTCATATTAATGCCAGATGCTCTGTTTATCTCAGTTCCCACAATACGTACCTGGACATGGCATTTCTTTGCTCTTGTGTGACCCGCTGTGTTGAACCTCACAGTAGATTTTGCTGGGGCAATCTACCGCTGACCCGGGCAGGGTTAACTGGCTGCTCAGGGTGTAGGTTCCCTTCTTGTTTCTCACTGATGGGTAAGTCTTCAATCCACCATTCGTGATTAGCTCCCCACCTTTCTTCCAGGTTACCTTGGTGACTTCTGGGGAATAGTCCATCACCAAACAACCAAAGATTGTCGAATCGGTGTTGTGCTCCTCACAGGAGGAGACCAGGCCATAAAGCGTGGGGGGAGATGGTGTCTCTACAATAGAATGACCAATTGAGCATGTTAGTTTCTGTTAATTTGACCTTATCAGTTACTCAAATGTATCCTCAGCTGTAACCGTTTGCCAGTATGCTCCCGCTGAAGTCTACAGCATAACTGGAGTTTATTTTTGTTTCCTACCAGTTGCTGATCATGATCATTGGTTCCCTCTTGAGAAACATGCCCTCGACCTTGACCATTGCCATATAATTTAGGAAGAAGAACATCCTGATCCCACCCCAGTAACTGTTTGAAGATCTCACCAATTGACACTTTCATTGGATTGCTGTGAAGAGCAGAGAAGTTTCACAAAATACAAACCAAGGAAATGCAGATTCATCGAAATTCTACAGTGTGTGCAAACAGGCCATTTGGCCCAACAAGTCCACACCCACCCTCTGAAAAGAAACGCATCCAGACCCATTCCTCTACCCTATTATGCTACGGTTAACCCTGACTAATGCATCTAACCTCCCAATCACTGAACACAACATTCGCAATTTCCCCAGCTTGTACAGATTTGGACTGTGGGAGGAAATGCACACAGATATGGGGAGAAAGTGCCAACTCCACACAGACAGTTACCCGAGGCTGGAATGGAGCCAGAGTCCCTAGCACTGTGAGGCAGCAGCGCTAACCATGGAACCAGCGTGCCGCCCCACTAGGTACCGTGCTGCTGGAAATACCCAACAGCTGGCAGTACCCCCAGAGAGAAATCAGAGTGAATCATAGAACATAGAACATCACAGTGCAGTGCAGGCCCTTCGGCCCTCGATGTTGCGCTGCCCTGACATACTAATATGAAGCCCATCCCACCTACACTATTCCATGTACATGCATAGGCCTGTCCAATGACAACTTAAATGTACTTAAACTTGGCGAATCTACCACCATTGCAGGCAAAGCACTCCATACCCTTACTACTCAATGAGTAAAGAAACTACCTCTGATATCTGTCTTATACCTATCTCCCCTCACTTTAAAGTTGTGTCCCCTCGTGTTTGCCGTCCCCATACTTGGAAATCAGGTCCAGTGAGCCTTCCTCACTTATCAATGTAAGACAGAATGTTCTCTCTGGGAGGAAGGTCACTGCAGCAGCAGCAGCAGCAGCACAGGCAGGAGCTGAGCACTGGGACGGGGAGGATGGCTGTCACGGCTGAACTCAGGCCAATTGGCTGGAAGTTGAAACATCTAATTTACAATTATCTGAATTCTGGAGGCCTCTGAAAAATGGAGGACCATTAAGGTTCAGAGACTTTGGAGTGTTACAGCTGAGTATTTATGTAAATATGATTTGAGAAATGAACAAGTAATCTTTAACTTTAATAACTATCAAACTGATACGCAGTTCACCACCAAACCTCATCTCTCAGACTAACCACTGCACTTACTCTGCCGAGACCTAAATTTCCACTCACATTGACAAACCCCACCCTGCTATACACCCATTCATGCCCGGAACACACAACCCCCTATCACACAAAACACATCCAAGGCAATCCATATTGACAGTGTAGCTGAGCAGAGAGATCTCGGTGCCCATGTACACAGATCCCTAAAAGTTGCCAGCCAGTTTGATAGAGTTGTTAAGAAGGCATACTTTGTGCTGGCTTTCATCGATAGAGGGACTGAGTTTCAGAACCACGAGGTTAGGTTGCAGCTGTACAAAACTCTGGTGTAGCTGCACTTGGAGTATTGTGTACTGTTCTGGTCGCCACATTATAGAGAGAATGTGGAAGCTTTGGAAGAGTTCAGAGGAGGTTTACCAGGATGTTGTTTGGTATGGCGGGAAGGTTTAATGAGGAAAGGATGAGGGTCTTGAGGCTGTTTTTGTTTGAGAGAAGAAGGTTGACTTAATTGAGACATAAAAGATAAACAGAGGGTGGACAGTGAAAGTCTTTTTCCTTGAATAGTGATGGCTAGCAGGAGAGGACATAGATGACAGATGTCAGAGGTTGTTTCTTAACTCAGAGAGTGGTAGGGGCATGGAACGCACTGCCTGCAACAATAGTACACTCGCCCACTTTAAGGGCATTTAAAAGGTCATTGGATAAACATATGGATGAAAATGGAATAGTGTAGGATAGATAGGCTTCAGATTTTTACACTGACCTGTGGAACCATCGAGGGCTGAAGGGCCTGTACTGCACAGTAATGTTCTATATTCTATATTCCAGATGGACATATGATCTCAATTCCTTTCAGTCATTTACACTCCTGCCGCCCTGTACCTGGTCCATGGTGAACCTGGCCCTGACTGGACCTGACACCATCATTTCCACAACCTCTGACAAAAGCCCACTACCCAAGACATGACCTCAGCCCTTGATCACTGACCTCTCATCTTACCCAAGACAACCTGTGCACATTGCATCCTAGCTCCTTTGGCATCTGTGCTTTACAACCTACCATTTTGCCAGACTCTGAGCTTTGCATTTTGACAACACGTCCACCTGTCACTTCATTACAGTGACCTTCCACCCCCTGAAACATCCTGGCACTCTGCCCATCTCTACACTAACCAGCCTGGCATCCTGCCCACCTCTCCATAAACCAGCCTGGCAAAGACAGACCTCCTGCATTTCAGCTCAAACTACCCCTCACCTACCAAGCACAATTCGACCAAATTATCCTGTGACCATTACCATTTCCCTTGATGCCACCTTTTGCCAGACAGAGTGCACGCAAGCTTACCCAGCAGCCAGCCTACCAGCCTACCAGCCCAAACTCTCCCACATGCCCAATCTAGCCCCTCACTTGCTCACCACCTTCCAACTTTGAGCCTATCCACCATAAAGTCAGTGAGACATAAAGTCGTACAGCACCGAAACAGTTCCCTTGGTCCAGCCCATCCATGCTGACCAGAGTTCCCAAATTAAACTCATTCCACTTGCCTGCCTTTGGCCCATATCCATCCAGACCGATCCAGTTCCTGCAGCTGTTCAAATGTCTTCTCAATGTGGGACCGATCTCTGCACTTACCGCTTCCTCTGGCAGTTCATTCCAATGTTTTGGACAATTACAACATGAAGCCCTAACTCCTGCACTCAGTGCTCTGACCAATGAAGGTACGTGCGCCAAACACCTTCAACACACTAGGTACTTGAGACAACGCTTTCAAGAATCTATGAGTCTTGAATCTATGAATTTCTGTGGTGGAGAATTCCAAACGAATTCACCATTCTTGTGTTGAACAGTAAACAATCAGGTTCAATGTTATCAGTGTGTTGGGAAGATTGATGAGCAGCAAGATTAATGATGATCCCATGAATGGAATAGCCTTCTAGAGAGGCCGAGATGCCTTCTTCAGCTTCCATTTTGCATGCTGACATGTCCGTTCGGCAGCATATTCCAAAATTGTGATCCTTGAGGATAAGGGCACACATGCACGTAAAGCTTTCCTCCATATCAGACTTCAACTTAACTCTCAACTATTTCCCTGCCCGTTTCCTCTTCCTCAATCACAGCCATGGGGCTCACTTCCTAACAGCGCTGTGAATGTGCTAATACCACACAAACTTCAGCAATTCAAATAGACTGATGACAACTGGTTTCTCAAGGCGATATAAAAAGTCTGACACTTCCACACCTGTCTCGAGATTCAAACAACCACTAGAAGAATTGAAAATTATTTGAGGCACTTGTGTGTCTTCACAAGATGACATGATTTCCTTTTTTTAAAAATCACACAACACCAAGTTATAGTCCAACAGGTTTAATTGGAAGAAAACTAGCTTTCGGAGTGACGCTCCACTATCACCTGATAAAGGAGCGTCACTCCAAAAGCTAGTGTGCTTCCAATTAAACCTGTTGGACTATAACCTGGGGTTGTGTGATTTTTAACTTTGTACACCCCAGTCCAACACCAGCATCTCCAAATCATGGTTTCCTTTTGAGTGATTTGACTGTGTTTTCACTGAATGAACAGAGCTATTTCTTAATCATATAATAGGAATGAAGCTTCCCTCATTTTTAGCAACTGCTGAAAATGTATTGCTGGAAAAGCGCAGCAGGTCAGGCAGCATCCAAGGAGCCCTTCCTGAAGAAGGGCTCATGCCCGAAACGTCGATTCTCCTGCTCCTTGGATGCTGCCTGACCTGCTGTGCTTTTCCAGCAACACATTTTCAGCTCTGATCTCCAGCATCTGCAGTCCTCACTTTCTCCTCATTTTTAGCAAGGCAATCACACATTATATTTCTTGATTCCAGGGAAGTATAGTGTTAAATTAATGAAATATGATGATTGGGATGTTTCAATTGGAAATTGTCAGATATTTAAAGTTTACTTTCATGAGCAATTAATCCCAGCCTCATTGTGTCACAGTACTCACAGGAATGTCTTTCAGAAATGGTGTCTCCCTTTGTTATGGGCAGTCAAATCAGTAAATCTGGGATAGCTTTTGCTTGTTAAACAAAGGTGTTAAAGAGCTTTAGCCAAAGGGAGACCTGTGGATTGAGCTCACAGATGCACCATGATCTAAGTAAGTGGGGGAACAACTAGAGGGGCTGAGTGCCCTCCTCTTGTTCCTACCTTCCTATCATTGTGTCATTCATTAAGCTAGCACTGGCCGTGAATACGTTTTATTAAAATATTTCGATAAATTAATTGTTTCACACATGCTTTAAAAAAAACTTGTTGATTATTTGGAACGGGATCACTGACATTCTCTATTTGAGTGATCAAAATAACTTCCACCCAATTACAGCAGCCACTGCACTCTGCAGTGTGTTGTTACTTCATAATAGTTTCTTGTGAAACTACAGCTCGAGATCAGGGCACTCAAATTCAATAATATCTCTGAACATTTGCAATTTGTTCAAATGCATCTTTTCTCTGAAGAACGTGTTTAATCGAACAGAACGTTTTTCAATGAAACAACAAACTTTAAATGCTAGAAAACCAAAATAAAGACAGAAACGTCTGAAGAAACTCAGCAGGTCTAGCAGCTCCTGTGGAGAGAAGGCAAGGTGAACCTTTCCCATCCAGAGACCCCCTCTTCACCAAATTGTTTTCATGTTTTTGGCACAAGAGCTCACACCCGTTGAGATAAACAGTGATTCCGTTGGCTTGACTCCTGTTGGAAAAAGGATTCTTAGCAGAGGTACTGGATGGTCTGAGATAGCAATGGAAGACCAACTGAAAAGCTATCACCATCTGCTGCAAGTGTTGGATTCAACGGAACCCTCACAGTACTGAACTATCAAATTCAGCTACAGCACTGGTTTAATATAAAGTAAAACAGCCTAAGCAAAATCTCATCAAATATACTTTGAAAATGATTCATTCGGGATTAGTTATAAATGATATTGTTAGAACAGCAAGTCAAAAGCTGGGATTTCTTTGAGCACTTACTCCATTAACCCCATCTAGCGATGCCCAAAAGCTTGTGAACAAATATTGATCTGGAAAAAGCTGCTAACCACCAAAATTCTGTTTAATGTCTAAGAGACACAAGTCAGGACAGCGATTGAATAGATTTCACTGGCCTCTGTGAGTGGAATTCCAACAAACACCCAAACATTTCAATCTGCTTTCTTGTACTGAAGTAACCTGATAAGAGATGGTGTTACATACCTCTCTAACAGGTTGTAAGTGAACACAGGCCACCTGGCACAGAATCAGGGACCCTACCACAACATCACAACAGACCTGAACACAATGAGCTCGACACTATCACGGAGAACACAGCTCACCTGTTTTGACAGTTTATAAACCATGTTAGTTATTAACACCTTCCAACAACCAGGGATTGTTCCAGAATGTTTGTACAATGAAAGTAACATTTCAACATTTATCCAAGAATACTTTGACAGCTGCTCCAAATTGTTCAAACTCGATGGGAACTATAGAGCAATAAAACTAGGAATTGCATTGCCATCAATTCACTGTCACTAGATTCCAACCTCGAACTCCCTTCCTCTTTCCCCTGTGAATGTTGCTGCACCAGACGGTCTACTTAGTTTGAAAAAGATTAAAATGTTTTGAAGTGTAATAAGACCATTGCCAGTAACATTAAAAGCTGATAATAAGTTTTCAAATAATAAGATGCAAAAAAAAATTCTGATTTTACATTGTGCCACGAAACATCTCCTGCATAACTGAGGCACAAAGAAAATCTGCAGCATATTTCCCTCTGCCTCGCTCAATCAAATATCTCTTGTTGTCAACAACCAATTTCAAAACTCTTGCTATCTGCCTTTTGTTCCTGAAACGTTCGTTCTGATTGGAACAACTTAGTCAGGGCTCTCAATTCTGAGGCACCTAATCAAATATTGTATTTCTGGCAGATAAAAGTGGTTTTGAAGCGCGAGATAAAATTGAACTGTCTGAGATTCAGGTATCCGAACTGGACAATTTATAAATGGTCAGGACCGTGGACAAGTTAGTCAGAGATAGCACTGAAACAAACTGTACAACAGACTTAATCCCAGAGGATACATTGCTCAACTCCTCACGTCAAATATATTCACTGTAATTGAATATTCATCAGAGGAACTAACCAGTGGATTAATGTGAACGAGAATGTGTTCACAATGAACATAAATAACCACTGAGTTCATAAACTTAATAAGTCATTGTATTTAACAAAATTATTGAGGTGGGAAATATCGCCAATTAAAGCACAGATCTGGAGGAAATGGATTATTCTCGAAATTATTTTTACATATTCTTAAAACGTTCCTCGAATTGTGGAGATTTTGCATGCACTGCATAAACAATACTGCATTCCAGTGTGGAAAGCATTTCTGTTGAAGGAATTAGGGCAAGGTTATTTTCTTGTTAACTGCTTGTAATGAACTAAAATGTTGAAAAAGGTATGAATTGAAAACATGCTTCTGTCTGGAGTTGCCCACTTTAACGGATGTCTAAGTAAATGTGGGCACTGCTGCCTCACAGATCCAGGTACCCAGGCTCGGTTCCAGCCTCAGGTGACGGCCTATGTGGAGTTTACACAATCTCCCCTGTGTCTGTGTGGATTTCCTCCCAAAATCCAAAGATGTGCAAGTCAGGTGAACTGGTCATGCTATATTGTCTATAGTGTTAGGTGCATCAGTCAGGGGTAAATATAGGGTAGGGGAATGGGTCTGGATGGGTTCCTCTTCAGAGGGTCAGTGTGGACTTGTTGGGCCAAATGGCCTGATACATACTGCAGGAAATCTAATCTAAATGATTGTCACACTGAACTAATGTGAGCAGATTCCTTCAGATCGCTACATTGCAATAAATCGATCAAGTATATTAATTAAAATAAATATTACTCTATTTTCAGTGTTTGAATAAACAATGTGCTCTGTTATCCTCTAGTTCATGTCTTCTGCAAATTTGTGAACTCTGCATACGCCTGAACACATCGATGTAAAATGAATTTTCTGCGTTTGCAGCAAGTACTCCCATGGTTTTAAGAGGAGAGTTCCTACAGTATGGAAACAGGCCATTTGGCCCAACAATTCCACACTGACCCTCTGAACAGTAAGTAGCCCACCCAGACCCATTCCCCCTAATTTATATTTACCCCTGACTAATGCACCCTAACCTAGACATCCCTGAACACTATGGCTGTGCTAAACTGCACAATCACCTGACCTGCACATCTTTTGGACTGTGGTAGGAAACCACAGCACTCGAAGGAAACCCACACAGACACAGGGAGAATGTGCAAACTCCACACAGGCAGTCACCCGAGGGTGGAATCAAATTTGGGACCCTGGCGCTGTGAGGCAGCAATGCCAATCACTGAGCCACCATGCTGCCCTGGAGTTCATGAGTGGATTACTTTAATTAATTCGAAATTTGGTTGGTCACATAATTCACTATAGCAGTTGTTTCCTGAAGAATGACTCTTCAGTTGATATTTTGTTGTAAAATGTAACTATTTATTTAACATGCACAGATTGGGAACACCTAAAGTACTGTGCAGGTTAAATAATTCAGTTAATGTTTTATTTTTATCCTGCAAATCCAGTTTAATCAGGGACATAACAATTAATTAACTCAAGTTATATGTGAAACTGATCAAAGCAGTGAAACTGATCTGTTCTTCATAGAATTGAGCAGAATTTCCAAATGGTCTTTGCCAATGATCTTTTCCAGCCAGAAAAATATGTATGTAGTGTACAGGGGAATTGAAAGGTGTTTCTTGATCAATTATAGCACAGTCATGGCATTTTTGCTCAAGAGCAAGAACAATTAGAACATTAGACTTTTGAAATTCTATTTATATTTCTCTATGACTTGTAAACTGCTTAAAGACAGACCTTGTGATTGAACTAGATAGTTGAGTTTCGAATTTGGATTGTAAAGCATGGATTAGATTAATCCTTAATTATTTATTTTAAGTAAAAATAGCACCTGAAGGTATCTGTTTTCCCTTCATTTCTAAAACCTGTGCGATTTGCCTTTCACTTTATAATAGACTTTATGAAATTGTAACTCGCATGCTGATTGCATTGAATGAGGAAAGAGCAGTTCACTGTCACCAACCGTGTTAACATTGCAAAAACAATGTAGAAACCAGAAACGGTTTCCCAAATATAACACATTTAATGTTACCCAAGCACAGTCCCTCCTCAACAGATCAACGATCACCAGATCACAACACGGTATGTTTGCAGCAGAACTAGCTCTGCAAACATTTTCAACAGAACCAAGAACATGATGTCACCTCACAAATAAAACCAAATTGAAGTCTAACAAAGCTGCTCAGAATCAAGCAAACTAATGATTAAATTGAATAGAAATAACAGGTCATAATAGCAACCTTGTTTGTGAGGGGACTTAACACTTAAAGCTGTAACGTTTCTGGCAATAGTTCAATTTATTTCTAACCTGCACACCCTTCCTGATCATGACAATCTTGTGCAGTGCACAGTAGAGTGGGGTTGAAGGCATATATTGATTAATCACCTCATGGTCAAAACAAAATTACTGAATGGACAAATATTACCACATTATAATTTTAAGTTAGTTTCAATTACGTAATCTGATCAATTCTGCAGTTTCAGATTTAGGTCCCAAATTTTATTTTGAATGAGGCTACTTAAAACAAAATTCAGTTCGTTTACAATTAGAACTGAGTTTTTTTTTAAAGTCAATCCATTAAAAACTCGTTTTTTTTCATTTCTCACACATCTGGGTTTCTGCCTTAAGTTGTTTTTCAGACCGTTACAAATGGATGTCATGTTTTCAATCAAGCAGAGAAAAATGTGTCATATAAGTTTAACAAATGCAGAAATGATTCATGAAAAACAAAAGAACTTCACAAATATTGGTAATGAAAAGTATTCCAGAGAGTCAATCTCCTCACCAGAAAGAAAACATCGATTCAGAAAGCATGAAAACGCAGATCAATTTCACAAACTGAATAAGAATCCAATCAACTCAATTCAACAGAATCAAGGAAAATAAAATCAGAATCCAATCAACTCAAAACAACAGATTTGAATGAAACATAATCAGAATCCAACCAATTCAATTCAACAGAATCAAATAAAACAATTTCAAAAGTCAATCAACACAATTCAACAAAACCAAGTAAAAACAAAGTCAGAATCCAATCAACACAGTTCAACCCGAATCAACTAAAACAAAGCCAAAATCCAATCAACTCAATTCAACAGAATCAAGTAAAACAAACTCCGAATCTAATCAACAGAATGCAATATAGCACCGCAAGAAACTTTGATGACAGTTTCTAACCTGCTTGTCATCAACAAAATTAACAAAATAAATGAGAAAATATAATCATGGTAAGAACATATATTCAAGAAATGAATAATGATATTTTAGCATATTTTAGTCATGTTTGGTAATATCTTGAACATCTTTGAATTCGTAGCATTTGTTGTTGATAATAAAACTCACAGTCAGGGTGTCACTGACATTAAACATTATTTATAGCTGACTGATTAAGAGACATTAGGTGTTTCAAGTAACCCAGCCACATAGAATGTCCATCTGATCAAAAAAGAGATACACTGAGCAAATGACTCCATCATCACCATTTTAACTATTTGCTGAGCCTTAACTGAAGTCTATAATCAGTCTGAACAAAAATCAATCCGAACCAAACCAAACTCAGCACAGAATCTGAGTTTCATTTAATTCAGAAATTAGTCACATGAATAGAAAGTTTTTAAAAAGTCACTAAGAATGTTCAAAGTTCTTACCTGAAGTCACTGTCACCATGGTCCCTTGGCCCCAGTAATCAAAAGCATCACAGTGTTACATTCTCTGGACTGGATCACACAATAACTAGCTCTGCATAAAACAAATCAAAAATCTACCATCATTTTAAATTTTCAGAACCACAGGCAAAATAAAGTCACGATAAATCTTCATCACATAATTGCGCGAGTGAATTTTGATCATTCTTGATAAATTTTAATACTGTTTTATACTTCACAGAGTAACACATCAGCTGATTCTCAAAATCCCCAACTGGTGTATCAATAATTACCCAACACTTTTACAAATTAAATAGTGATACTGGCATAAAACCCCACAGAACTAATACTGCACTGCAAGTTAAGACGGTTTGTAGAAGTAATCACTGACTAGTTTCAAACAATGGAGGCTGAATAGGTTTTTGTACTGATCATAATTGCAGTGTCACCCCAGCTATATCACTGTGAGACACGTTGTGTCAAATACTATGACAGACTGTAAACTGTAAAATGCAAATAATTTCTTCACTTCCTAGAAAGCAGTGATTCAGACTCCTCGAAAAATGATTTGGTGCATTATTTCAGCTTTTACTATTCATTGTATTTTGAAAGCTTGGAATACTTTTCCAGGTTTGGTCTGCATTTAACTTGACAATCAACACGAAGAAGGTAGAAAATAATTCTACATTTGTACAAACTAGCCCGACTGGATTGTGTTTAAATTGCATCTCACATTATTTCACGCTCCTGCCACGGTAGAAATCACCAATTTGAGATAAATCCTTGTCAGTGGTTATTGTATGAGGATGTCGCTGTGCACAACACTGTGACCCACTGTAGTATCACAATGATGTAGACCAGTACACTCATTCTCTGTTCTTTACTCTAGGTCTCAATTTTCATTTGAAAGAGCCATTTAGTACTGATCATGTTTAGAATGAATGCCATAGTTGACATAACAATTAGCAGTGATTTCCTGAGCTGTCAGATATATTTTGTCCCAGCATTTAATTGATGGAAGTGTTAGCAGTACATATGACATGCCTAAAACATTGTCCCATTGTGTCACCAGTTTGCTAGTTTAAATGGTACATTTCCTCTTTGATAGCTTTGTAAGAGGCAGCCTGAGGTCTGCTTCAGATCGCAGTTGGTATAATTGCATTTAAAACTCAAACTGACCATCAGTTTATGATGGAATTGACAAAATGTTCCCTCGAGCTGTTTTTGAACGGGTTCAGCCCTGGTTCCTCTCGCTGTGGTATCTTGCACAGTAATAGATGGCGGTGTCTTCGATCTTCAGGTTAGTCATTTTCAACGAGAAAATGTTGTTTGAATTGTCTTTGGACGCAGTAAATCGACCCTGAATCGCTGGTGCATAGTTATTGCTGGATGGAGTATAGTAGCTAACCAGCCACTCCAGACCCTGGCCGGGAACCTGGCGGACCCAGCTCATGTAGTAGCTGCTGAGATCGAACCCGCTGGTTTTACAGGTCAGTGTCAGGCTGCTTCCGGGATGGCCAGTCTCTGCCTCTGGCTGGGTCAAAACAATCTCCGACTGGACACCTTTAAAAAAGACAAGAAATAAACCATGAGCATTACTTTTACATTCCTGAGGTAGACTAACATTGAGACAGCAACAAAGACAGACTTAAACAAAAAAAACACTCACATGATAAGAAAGTCAGTAATAAACTGAGAAAAATTGTCGACACAATCATTCTGATAACTTCTGGGAAGCGGTTCTGTCAAGATCTTTCTAAACAAAGCCGATCCCGGAGTGTTGAATTACGGTCCAGTGCCTAGGATTTATATGGCCATCGGAAAGGGCAGGCTCACAGCTTCCGCCTGTTGGTTTCCTGCTGGAGGCTGAGACTGGATCCTGGTCTCAGCTTGCACAGCCCCAACACATGGGCTCATGTATTTACCAGGTTACGCTTAAACATGGATATATACACATCTTGGGATATTTATTTTGCTGAATAGCTTCTTTGGGAGTGTTTTTTTTAATGGTGGAAGTAAAATTGAGTACCTTCAGGTCTATTTCACATGATAGTTGCAAGTATTTTGTTTTAAAATAAATCCATTCGGAAGTTAGCTCCCTTTATTTCTACATTCATTCACAAACAGATAAAACTAAAATCAAAGTTCAAACGTATTACTAGCTAGTAAAACAATTGAGTTTTTTTTTCCCCAGGACACTGCCAGTCTCTGTCCCACTACAAAATAACATGTAATTCATACTAAACATTTCAAAATTCAATTTAGGCAACTGAATACAGAGCGTGTCCAAAGTGATTATATTCAGAATATTCAATTAGAAGTTAACTCCCTTTAATTCTACATTCCACCACAAGCAGATAAAGCTAAAAAGAACTTCAATCATATTATTAACCAACAAAATGAGTGACTTTATTTTTGCTGTCACTCAACGTCTCTCTCACTTTACAAAATAACATCCCATTTCTAATCTGCGTTTCTAAATTCCATTTAGGCAACCTAATATGGAGCAGGACTAAAGTGATTATGTTCAGAATGTGAGTGTGTCACTAAACAGTTTGGACCCGGAGATTAGAAGCACCTCCTTACATTGCAGAATGTCTCTCCTTGCATCTTTTTTTTCAAATTTTTTAAAATGCATAGTAAAGGAAAGCTGTGTGCCGGAGAAACAAAAAGTGAGTTGGCAGTGATACATAACACCTAGGTAAACTTTTGAAAGAGCATCTAATGAACTAGAACAGGACAGTCCATACGTTTTTTTTTAAAAAATCCTCAACATCTAAACCATTGCAGGTAACTGTCTGGGTACATCAGGAGTGTTTGGTTAAATTAGAGAGTATTACAATAATCATTACCGCGAATGTAGGTTATAAACAGTACATTTATAAACAGTACATTTCTCTGCTCACTGATAGCTCTGACAGGGGCAGTTAACTCATAAAAATAAGCAGAAATTCGCTGTTACACGACACCAGTGTTAACCATGTATAAAGGGCCCACTCAGTTTTAATGAGATAAATGAATCAGTGAATGGTGTACCAAGTGATGTGAGTTTGAACCAATTCAAGTTTGGTAATTTACTTTGAGATGATAACAAATGTTACTGCAATGTGGGATTTTGGATCCATTAACTTCATATTCAGGAGCTTTAAAGATACTCAATAAACAGGCTGAACTAACCAGAATGTCACTGCATTCAATGTCCTGTTTCTGATAGTCATACAGTGAATGCTGTATTCAGTGACTTTCCTTTTTAAAGAAGAAATGCCAAGTGAAATGTATCCATTGTGAGTAAATGGGAAAATATAGTTTGTTTGGTAGGATTTTACTTTAGTTGATTCATTTTCCCTTTAATCGGCCAGATACAATAGTTGGCAGCAATTAAGCTGACTGCAGAAAAGGTCCTTGAGTTCCCAGGTTCATTTACTGGAAGCAGGTGGAGTTTCTGCAGGGGATCAAAGATATTTTGTCTCACTGTTGACCAGTTGGTGGAAAGCAAACTGCAGACCATAACCACTGCCTCTGCAGAAACACATCTACTCAGCAACAATACTGGAGAAAAGTTTATTTTTGAGCTGTGAAACTTGGAGAACTAGTCCCTCCTCTCATTGAAGGAAATATTCGCAGAGTCTCAGACACAACCTAAACATCAACAGTTCATTCGAGGATCACTACAGCACTGTTTAATGTTGAGAAAAATTGATAACTAGTCATAGAGTCATGGAGTGATACAGCATGGAAACAGACACTTCAGTCCAACCAGTCCATGCCAGTCATAATCCCAAACTAAACTAATCCCACCTGTGTGTACTTGGCCCATATCCTTCCAAACATTTGATATTCATTTACTTATCCAAATGTCTTCTATAGGTTGTAAGTATCCACCACCAGATCATCCCAGACACAAACCATTCTCTGTGTAAAAAGTTGTCTCTGATATCGTTTTAAAAATTTTTCTCCTCTCATTGTAAAACATGTTCCCTATTGTTGAAATCCCCCACCATAGGGAAAATACGACAATGTCTGGGTCAAAAATTGAAAACAATCCCAGCTCCAAACATTTACAAAATATCACTATGGATCTTCCTTGAGTCCAAAAAAGATTGTCCCCTTTGATCAATGATTTGTAAAATTTATTCGCGTATCTAATGTGATGGACGTTTTCAAATAACTTCTGAAATGCAAGTGGTTCACATCAATCGTATTAAAGTGACATTTCGTGTGTTACCCCACACAAAAAAAACAAGTTTGTTGACATGAGTTGCTCTGAGGAAGTCTACGATGAATTCTTTTATCAAACAAAATCATTTCCAGTGTTGTGAGGGCTTGTCTATCTTCTGTGCAATGGTCTGAATTTTGAAGTTGTGTCTGACTGCAGATGAAACTGGCTGCTCTGGGTAAAAGTACAGTTTGCGCCTTTCACATTGTTAATGTATATTGCTGACTTTAGTTGAATAAAGGGATGTTGCCCCAGGCATCGTCTGGCACCATTAATTAGACCATTAATTTCCACATCGCTCGCCAGAGGATCAGGTGGAGTTTATTGATATGTGATATTTTTGAAACGAAAGCTTCGTACATTTCCAGGATGAATCATGTAAATTAGAGCCATTCACCTTTCCACTCATGGCTTTATAAACTTATATGAGGTCACCCCCCGAACTCTCACCCTCCAGTGAAACAAGTTCCAGTCTATCTGGATTTCCAACGGTAACTTTGTTCCCTCACATTCTGCTGTTAAAGATCCTCCTGCCACCCCAGGCCCACACAGAGTGTCCCTTGATACTAGTTCAAAGAAATGAAAGGAACTTGTCCCACCATATTGTTCAATTTTATTTGGTTTCAAACACCATAAAAAATAAATGTTCATGTCATTGCTGATTTATGGGAGAATTCTGTTTACACAGTATCTGCTGAAATACCTGCAGTACCATCCTGAATCTGGTTCGCAGGTTCACCTGTTGCTCACAAATGCAACCAGACATCAGGGAACAGTGTGTGGGATATAGGTAAAGTAGTGTTATTTCTGCAATTATAATTACTTATACAAAGTAAATGAACTCACACCAGTGTGTAATTGTTTCAGCCAAGAGCTGAGTCAACAAGAATGGAAACTATATAGAGGAAATACAGAATTGTTTTTGTATTCACTAAAATTGTATGCAAGAATGAAACGTGACTGCAAAACAATGGTAGATATTACAGACGAATAGATAAGATGCTGTGAGGGGAGGGAGTTAAGCTAGATACGCCTGTACAAACAGTAGGTATAAACATTTGTTTCCCACTTTTACTGAAACACAGGAACAAACCCCAATTAAAAGGGTCATAAGGATCAGTATGGTAGGGGAAGGCACAGATGGAGGGAATAGATAATAGTGAAGAAAGGATATGCCTAACAATGGGCCACAGCGGGATGAGGTCAAACAGCCTTGTGAGGCCAGAAATAAGCATTTGTCACAGACAAGGAGGGCGCCGGTCTTAGGGAAGTGGAAGATGTAAACAGGGGAGGAGCAATGAAATAAAAAAATAGAAACCAAATTACATAAATATTGTGTATTAGTTGAATTCAGTGTGTGTGTCCCTGCCTTGTGGACAGTGGACATCACACCATCTTGCAAGAGTAAAATAAAGGGCACCACTGATTCAGATTTTGTCTCGGACTGAAATTATTGAAGTGTGTGAGCTTTGTTTCTCACAAGTGAACATCGTCCACACCCAGCCCTCCACCCTTCCCTTCTGTACGTTTCACTTTGTGAAATCCGTGTTGCCAATAATCAGTTAAAAGAAAGATTTTTAAAAACTTTCTTAATTCATCTTGCTGATCTTGACTGAGTAAAGGTATGTTGCTGTCAGCGTTTCTGGGGAACATGTCTGCATTTTTTTCATGTCAGTTTACAATGATATTAAGTCAAGAATTGTCAAAACGTCCTGAGAAACAACGTTTAGAAATGGGTGTTCTGCCCCTACTTTTTTCCCCATAAGCCAGGATTTACAGCATTGGAGATCATATCTATGTTGATAATGGATTAGACCCTACACAATGTTCCCGAATGTTTACTTCAAGTGCTATCACCTGCAGGATTATGGACAACATGCTATAAAGTGGGTGTTGGCTGGAAGGTTCTGTTTTCACATGATACAGGTGTAATGGGCGAAGTGATCTCTCTCTGTCGTGAAAACTTCATCTTTCCTCAATTCATCTTTCCTACTTTGTCTCGTTCAGAGGCTCTAATTCACATGATTCATACCGGAAATATTCCAAGCCTTCGGTTCAATGATATTAATAAACTCCACCTGACTCTCCGGCTAGCGATGTGGAAATTAATGGTCTAATTAATGGTGCCAGACGATGCCTGGGACAACATCACTTTATTCAACTAAAGTCAGCAATACACATTAACAATGTGAAAGGCACAAACTGTACTTTTACCCAGAGCAGCCAGTTACATCTGCATTCAGATACAAAATTCAGACCATTGCACAGAAGATAGACGAGCCCTCACAACATTGGAAATGATTTTGTTTGATAAAACAGTCCATCCTAGACTTGCTTAGAACAACTCGTGATAACAAAATTGCTTGATTTTTTTTGTGTGGGGTAACACATGAAATGTTACTGTATTCCGACTGATGTGAACCATTTGCACTTCAAGTTATTTGAAAACGTCCTTCAAAAAAAGATATGGGAACAAATTTTAGAAATCATTGATCAAAGGGATTTTTTTTGGACTCAAGGAAGATCCATAGTGATATTTTGTAAATGTTTGGAGCTGTGATTGCTTCAAATTTTTAACTAAGACATTGGCATACAGTGGACAACATCACAATTTGCTGTAACATGAAACTCGCAACCACTGAGAACCATCGCCTGATGGTTCAGAATTTAACAAGGACCTCGCAAGGTTCGTGGAATGGACCGACGAGTGACACATGAAAATTAACAAAGGCATTTCTGAAATGATTAATTTAGCTAGGAAGAATGTAGAGGCTTCACATCTCTGTTTGCATTTCAATATACTATAAATTACTTTTCTATTATATCCTAAAATACTCGAGTCTTTGTTCATATTTAATACACTCTATCTTGTTCCGGGGTTAAGATAGTTTCTTTATTTATTTCACTCAAGACTGGATGCTGTACTTTTGCCTCAGTATTGACCAACCTCGGTTTGGTGCCAGCTTATATCACTTGAGCTGCTTTTTCAGGAAGTGAATCTCTCCACCTGTTAAGTCAAAATAATCTGTTCATGCTTAGATTGAAATAAATCCTATTAATATCATCCCAAATTCAGACTCGGTTATTTTGTATTTATTCATTGGAATTGAACAGGAATATGACTGGCTGTTCTTGGTGGAGTGGGAGGGGGAGTTAAAGTGTTCAGCCACGGGGCCGTGGGGTTGGTTGGCACGGGTGTCCCAGAGATGTTCTCTTAAATGATCTGCAAGTTAGTGTCCTGTCTCCCTGATGCAGAGGAGACCACATCGGGTGGAACAGACACAGTGGATGACATTTGTGGAAGTATAGATAAGTTTCTGTGGGATGTGGAAGGATCATTTGGGGCCTTGTCGGAGGTGAGGGGGGAGGTGTGGGCGCAGGTTTTGCACTTCCTGTGGTGACAGGGGAAGGTGACAGGGGTGGGGAGTGGGCTGGTGGGGGGCATGGACCTGACGAGGGAGTCGTGGAGGGAATGGTGTCTCCGGAATGCAGATAGGTGTAGGGAGGGAAATATACCCCGAGTGATGGGGTCTGTTTACAGTGGTGGAAGCAGCAGAGGATGATATGATGTATGCAAGGTTGGTGCGGTGGAAGATGAGGACCAGGAGGGCTCCCTGTTGCGATTGGAGGGATGGGGTTCAAGGGCATCATCGACCACGTGGGAGGGGAAATTGCATTCTTTGATAAAGGATCTGGGATGTTTTATGGTGGAACTGGACCTCCTGGGAGCAGATGCGGTGGAGGCAGAGGAATTGAGAATAAAGGATGGCATTTTTACCTGAGGTCGGGTGGGAGGAGGTGTAGTCCAGGTAGCTGTGGGAGTCAGTGGGCTTGTAGTAAATGTTTAGTTGGTCACTGGAGATAGAGATGGAGAGGTCTAGGAAAGGGAGGGAGGTGTCCGAGATGGTCCCTGTAAAGTTTAGGTCAGGGTGGAAGGTTTTAGTAAAGTTGATGAACTGTTCAACCTCCTAGTGGTTGCATGAGGTGGCATTGATACAGTCATCAATGTAGCGGTGGTAAAGGTGGGCAATGATACCGGTGTAGCTGTGGAAGATTGACTGTTCCACATATCTGACGAAGAGGCAGGCATAGCTGGGGTCCATGGCTACCCCTTTGGTTTGGAGGAAGTGGGAGGATTGAAAGGAAATGTAGTTGAGGTTGAGCATGTACTGCTTGGGTTGGCATGACAGGAAGAAACGGAGGGCTTCGAGGCCTCCATCATGGCGTTTGGATGTGTACAGGGCCTGGACATTCTGTTCATTCTGGGGCTTATCAATAGCTTGCAGTTATTATGGAACTGCAAGGGCAGTGGCTGGGAACTCAGAGAAACCAATGGTTCAGTCTTCTGCTTGAAGCAAATTTTGACCAGAACATTTAAACACCACAACACTCACTGTAGGAAATGCCAGTGCTGCAACTTTTAATAATATTTGAAACTTGGTTAAAAATAGGTATTTTTAGTTATAGTTTCTGAAATAATCAAGACAAGAATTAACTGTTAGAACAAGCTCTATCAAAGAGAGAAGATTTGCAAGGTTTGAAACCACACAGTGCTGTGGTTTATTTGAATTCAATGTCGGTCAGATTTAGATACAGCCAAGGTGATCTCTCCATATATTGATTCTGTTAATCGGACACACCAACATACCTGTCTGTACTAAACTGTATTATTTGTTTAGTTGATCAAAATTTAGGAAATAGATCAAACAGAATGTATTTGGGTGGGAAGGTGATGGATACAGAAGACAGAATCAAAAGCTGGGAACATTAAATCTGAAGAGAGAGTAACAAGTAGTACACGATCAAAGACATGGAAAGGTGCATGTCAATGTGTTCCAGACGTTAGTGAATCGAATGAGCTTGTTAGATAGTCGAGAGACTCGTCCAACGACGTCCTGGAATCAGACCGTGAAATAGAGATCGAAAGGTCGATTTGCAAATGTCACTTCAATGTGATCACTTCACACTCTGTGTCCTGATCTAGGCCACATTGGCAGGTGTTTCTGCCAGATTGTATCCCCTGGGTTTATTTTCTGATCAGAAGTGAGATGTGTGGCTTGCTGCTGGCACATAGAAACAGGAAGTTGCGCGCCAGCTGAGAATGATACATCAGGCGCTACTTTCCGTATTATCAGCACAAACAGTCTTCCTACCTCTGAGGGTGAACACACACTGACAGTGTCAAGAACAAACGGACAGTTTGCTGTTGGTCTCAACATTGTATTCAATTCCATTCCCATTTTCCAGAATGAAGCAGAAGAGACACAAGATTATTTCAGCTCGAGTAAATTATCTGTCAGAGAGATAAGAAGAGATATCATCGGGTGAAAGGAGCGAAATGACAATATGTAGTTTCGCTCATAAACCTATGTTTAAAAGTAGAAAGCTTGAGGGAAGGTAATAAATAAATCTAAGAGACAGCATTCATTAAAAGTTGGAATTGTAAGGTTTAAGCAATAAAATTCAGCAGGGCTTTGGTGGAAGTGAGATCATATCGGAAGTGGTTGATTCTGTTTTCCGCAGAGGCAATGAGATGTGCCATCGGGTGTAAAAAGTGGATGTAATGCTTCTTGACTTCAATCAGGTTTTTGACCAGGTCTTGCATCTTCAATATACTAAGGGTTCATGGGATCTGGTGCAGTTTGGCAAATGCATCGAAGGGTTATTTGTTGGCAGAAGGTAATGGTCGAAGGTAGTCATTGTGAAGACATCTTGTGTCCAGTGGCTTACTATACGACTTGGTGCTAGATCCTTTGCTGTTTGCAGCGTATATGAACGATCTAGTCAAGAATGTAGCAATTTTGATCAGTAAGTTCAAAGATGAGGTGAAAAACGTTTGGTTTTGCAATTAATGAGGAGGAAAGCCAGTGTGACATCGATGACCTTGCCTGTTGGAGAGAAGAATTGAAAACAGAACATTATATCCTAAAGTCTGTGAAGTAAAGCATTTTCAAGACTAACAAATGAAGTGAATATACGATGCATTGTTGGAATCTACAAATACAAAGGATAAGCGATCTTCTGTTGTGCATATCCACATCATGGAGTGTGGGTTGGAGTTATAGTCTGGAGATATTGTGGCTAGACCATTACTTTAGGAAACTGGGGTCTGAGCCTGCAGTGCTGCCACATCAAGTCATGAACTAAAGTTGATAATTAAACAACTCATTGAAGGAATAAGCTCCACAGATATCCCCTTGCTCTGCTTTGGAGAGCTCAACACATCAGCGCAAAAGTTAAGGTTGAAGCATTCACAGCAATCGTCAGCCAGAAGTGCCAATTGTCTGATCCATCTCGGCATCTTCTATAGATCACCAATATTACAGATACCTGTCTTCAGGGAATTCGCTTCTCTCCATGTGAAATCAAGGCACTGTTGGGCGGGGGGCACTGGTTACTGCAAATGCTATGGAGCCTGACAAAATTCTGGCAATAATACTGCTGACTTGTGCTAGCCAAGCACTCCGAGTACAGCTACAATACTGGCATGGACAATGTGGAAAATAGGCCAGGCATGTCCTGTGCACAGAAAATAGGTCAAACCACCCTGGCGAATTACTGCTCCATCAGTCCATGCTCAATCATGAGTTAGGTGTAGGAAGGTGCTTTCAACAGTGCTATCAAGCAGCACTAGCTCAGTAATAACCTGCTCAGTGACATAAAATGTGGGTTACGCAAGGCCTACTCAGCTCATGACTGAATTACAGACTTGATTTAAACATGGCTTAAAAATGTGTTGCTGGAAAAGCGCAGCAGGTCAGGCAGCATCAAAGGAGCAGGAGAATCGACGTTTTGGGCATAAGCCCTTCTGAAGCCTGATTCCTGAAGAAGGGCTTATGCCCGAAACGCCGATTCTCCTGCTCCTTTGATGCTGCCTGACCTGCTGCGCTTTTCCAGCAACACATTTTTAAGCTCTGATCTCCAGCATCTGCGGTCCTCACTTTCTCCTAGTTGATTTAAACATGGACAAAGAACTGAATTCCAGAAATGAGGGAAGAGTGACAGCCCTTCACATTAAGGTCACATTCGACAGAGTGTGATATTATGGAGTCCTAGCAAAACTGGATTCAATGGGTATCAGGTGACAACCTCCCTGCTGCCTGCAGTCAGACCTCACACATTGGAAGGTGGCTCTGCTTGTTAGAGGGTAGTCGTCTCAGCCAAAGCAAATCTCTGTTGGAGTTCCTAAAGAAAGTGTCCTTGGCCCAATCATGTTCAGCTGCTTCAGCAATGCCTTTCCCTCCCTCAGAAGGTCAGAAGTGAAATCTGCATTGATCTAGCACTTTTTTTGTGACTGCTCAGTCCACATTCAAACGCAACAAAATCTGGACAATTTCCAGCCTTGAGCTGACAAGTGGCAAATAGCATTCACACCACAAACCTGCGAGACAATGACCATTGACAATAAGAGACAATCTAACCAAAACCCCTTGACATTCAATAGTGTTACCATCACGGAATCCCTCACCATCGACATCCTGGGTTTTATTGTTCATTAGAAATTGAGCTGGACACTCCATATAAATACAGTGGTTGTAAGAGCAGGCCAGAGGCTAGGAATACTGTAGCGAGTAACTCACCCTCCTGACTTGCAAAGCCAACTGACTGTCTAAGAGACAGAAGTCAGGAGGGTAATAGCACAGCTCGCCCTTTGACTGGACAGGAGCACCTTCAACTGCACTCAAGAAGCTAGGCATTGTCCAGGACAAAGCATCCCACTTGATCAGCAGCACATCCACAAGCGTCCATTGCCTCCAAATCTGATGCTTAGTACCTGCCATATGCTGAAAAATGTGTTGCTAGAAAAGCGCAGCAGGTCAGGCAGCATCCAAGGAGCAGGAGAATCGATGTTTCGGGCATAAGCCCTTCTTCAGGCATACCTGCCGTATGCACTATCTAAAATACTGCACTGCAGTAACTTAGCCACTTCCTTACACAGTACCTTCCCACTACCACTTGCATCTCGATGGATAAGAACAGCAGATACATGGGAGCAGCACCACTGTAAGCTCCTCTCTAAACTACTCAGCATCCTGACATGGAAATATATCATCGATCTTTTACTGTAACTGGGTCAAAATCTGGAATTCCCTTCCTCAGGTCATTTTGGAACGTGTTATTTCAGAAAGGCAGCTTTCTGCCATCTTCTGAAGGACACCTACCGACAACTAAAAGCAACCACCGTGTTCCATGAGTCAATAAAAAAATCATTGAGGCTAACATGACAGTTTGAGAAAGTGGTTAAGGAGGCATTATGAGCATGTAATAAGCAATCAAAAGGTTTGGAGTAAAGTTCCAGAATCAAACTATACCATAGTAGCTTCAATTAATGAAAGAGTATGAAATGAAACTGCTGAAGTAACGAATGATAATCACAGACCTACCAAAGTTTTGAAGCATGTTACATGGTTCAGTATTGCCCTTCAGAGGAGGATGTGTGACCTTCCTACCTGGCCTTCCCTACCTGTTCAACAAAAAGGCGATGGTTCCTTTCCTGTGCCGAACCTGACTAAGAAACCCATCAGGAGAAAGTGAGGACAGCAGGTGCTGGAGATCTGAGTTGAGAGTGTAGTGCTGGAAAAGCACAGCAGGTCAGGCAGCATCCAAGGAGCAGGAGAATCAACGTCCCAGGCATAACAACTACATCAGGTATCTTAATAAAGGCCTTATGCCCAAAACGTCGATTCTCCTGCTCCTCGGATGCTGCCTGACCTGCTGTACTTTTCCAGCACTCGATCTGAGAAGCCATTTGATTGTAATAAAGCTTCTTAAGAAAGATCAACCATAATTAGCCGAACAAGATGGCAGGCCTCAAAAAGGGAGCTGATGACCACCTTCTTGGGATATGTGACTAACGCTTTCATAATTCAGTGAAGAATTCAACAAATGCAAATGACGGTGAGTCAGGCTCTTCAGACAGATTTTAGATTGGTGATTGGATGCAATGTGATGTTGCTGTGAACAGCAAGAGAGTTCTTGCCAGTATTCCACTCCAATATTTGTTCATGATGTAAAGTGTCAGATTTCTTGCATTTCTGTGCTTTCTGTGCATTTCCAACATTCGGATCACAGTGATGATATCATGGGACCAGTATTCTCGAACTCCACTTTGATGTTGAATGGCCAGGGTTTGGAATATCATCGTTTTGCATTTGAGTGAAATTTGAATTTAAAGAAATCCTGGAATCAGAAAGGAAGGCAAATGATGACCATGTAACCCGAGTCAATGGAAAAATACAAAAACAGCTGGTTCACGAATGACAAGGCATCTGTCACATCTACATGGTCTGGCCGACATGAGATTCCAGACCCACTGGGAAGTAATTGACTGTGTTCTGAAGTGGCTTTAGCAAGCTATTCAATGGGCAGTTGGGGATAGGGACTCATTGCTGAC